>NW_025541706.1:0-10973 GCF_017591435.1 Portunus trituberculatus
AGTCATGAAGAAAAAGACCTTGGGGTGACAATTACCAATGACCTATCGCCAGAGAGACATATAAACAAAATAATTGGAGAAGTATTGAACTTATTGAGGAACATAAGAGTGGCGTTCGTATATTTAGATGAAGAAATGATGAAGAAAATAATTACTGCAATGATAAGACCGAGGCTTGAATATGCAACAATACAGTGGGCTCGAACTTAAGAAACACATAAGGAAACTAGAGAAAGTACAGAGGGCTGCAACAAAATGGTGCCTGACTTAAGAGATTTGACTTATGAAGACAGACTGAAAAGAATGCAACTTCCGACCCTGGAAAACAGAAGAAAGGGAGACCTGATAGCAATATACAGAGTGATGATTGGCATGGAAAAATGGATAGGGAAGATCTGTGTATGTGGAATGAAAGAATGTCGAGAGGGCATGGGAAAAAACTAAAATGGCCACTTATAGGAGAGATGTGAAAAATATAGCTTCCCTCATAGAAGGGTGGAAGCATGGAATAGTTTAGGCGTGGAAGTGGTCAGCGCAAGGAATATTCATGATTTTAAGAAAAAGCTGGACATTAATAGATATGGAGCGGGACAACGAGCATAGCTCTTTTCCCGTATGTTACAATTAGGTAAATACAATTAGGTAAATACACACACACACACACACACACACACACACACACAGGATTTGATTCCTGGAGATATTTGGGTGTGTCTCCTTTAAGTGTAGCCCCTGTTCACCTAGCAGTGAGTATATGGATGTAAATAGGAGTTGTGACCTTGTTGTCCTGGTGTGTGGTGTGTGCCTGGTCTCAGGCCTATGAAGAGGAAATAATGAGCTCTGAGCTTGTTCCATGGGGTAACGTCTGGCTGTCTCTGAAGCAGATCAAACTGAAACACAGACACAAACAGTGAAACACACACACACACACACACACACACACACACACATTTCACTATATGGACAAGGAAATGATGAAGAAATTGATAAGTACTAAAATAAGACCTAGATTGGAATATGCAGGAGTTGTGTGGACCCCAAAAAGAAACACATAAGAAAATTAGAGACTACAAAAATGGCTACAAGAATGGTTCCAGAATTTAAAGGATGGCATATGAGGAGAGACTAAAGGCAATGGATCTACCAACCTTGGAGCAGAAGAGAGAGGGATGTGATACAAGTTTATAAATTGATTAACGAAATGGATGAAGTGGATAATGAGAAACTGATCCTGAGAGAAGAATATGACTTTAGAAGCACAAGATCATAGTAAGAAACTAAGGAAGGGGCGATGTCTGAGAGATGTTAAAAATTTAGTTTCCATAAAGATGTGTTGAGACTTGGAACAGTTTGAGTGAGGAAGTGGTATCAGCAAAGAGTGTACATAGTTTTAAAGAAAAATTGGATAAGTGTAGATATGGAGGCAGGACCACGAGCATAAAGCCCAGGCCCTGTAAAACTACAACTAGGTAAATACACACACACACACAAACAGCGGTTGAAAACTGGAATTTCCAACACTTGAAAGTAGAAGAAAGGAGACTTGATAAGTATTTATAAAATGGTGAATAACCGGGATAAAATGGATGGTGACTTTTAAACCTGGAAACAAGAACTACAGGGACATGGGAAGAAATTGAAGAAGGTGCAGTGTATAAGAGACATTAAAGTATAGTTTCCTCATAGAGCTGTGGACACTTGGAATGGATTAGATATGACATCGTAAATGCAGTCAGTGTTCACAGTTTCAAACTAAGCTGGACTAAACAAGGTATAGACGGGTCAATATGAGCTTGTTGTAAACTACAACTAGGTAAATACACATAGAAGAGAATGTGGGGACCTAATAACAAGTTATAAGATAGTAAATGATATTGAAAAGATAGACAAAGAAGACCTGGTGCTGTTGACAGAAAAAGATGGAAGGACAAGAGAACATGATAAGAGGATCAGGATGAAGCAGTGTGTGAGGGATATTAGAAAATACAGTTTTCCACACAGAACAGTGGAAAAATGGCATGCATTGGATAATGAAGTTGTTACAACACATAATGTGCATAACTTTAAGGAAAAATTAGATTAATGGAGATATGGAGACAGGAGACTATGATATCTATGAACCCTGTTTAATACATCTAGGTAATACACACACACACACACACACACACATACATTTAGTGTCTCATAACATTAAGGTGATTAATACAAATCTAAGAAAAGTCTGTCTCCTACTTGAGCCTATGCTGAGAGAGAGAGAGATAGAGAAAGGGAGGTTAGGGGTGAGAGTTCTTTCACTGTATTGGTAGAGTGTACATCTGCCTGAGATATGACAACTGCTAACAACCCAAAATGGCAAGTGAGAGGTAGGTGAGGATACCTCTTGTGATAGTGCCCAATATACAAGGGAGAAGGGAGTAAATTATAGACTAGTGTCACTAACTAGTGTTGTGGAAAAGATTTGTGAAATTGTTATTAAAGAAAATTGGTTATAATATTTGAAGAAGAAAATAATAATTAACTGTAATTTTGTTCTATGGAAGGAAAATTATGCATAACAAATTTACTAAGTTTTATACAGAGTAATAGACAGAGTACAAGGAGAGATAGATGGGTTGACTGTATCTAGATATTAAGAAGGCTTTGACAAAGTACCACATAGAAGACTTATATAGAAAATAGAAGACATGGGAGGAATACAAGGAATTGTCTTAAAGTGGATGACAGACTACTTAACAGATAGAAATGAGGACTATGATAAGAGATACATCTAGCTGGAGCAGTTACCAGTGAAGTACCACAGGTTCAGTGCTGGCGCAATTATGTTTTAATTATATGTCTACGATATACAAGAGAGTTTGAGTAGCTATATGAATTTGTTTGCAGATGATGTAAAGGTTTTGAGAGTAATAATGAACATTGGTGACTGTATGGAATTGCAGAAAGATATACAAGATTTGGATCTGGAGCCAAAAGTGGAAATTAAATTTACTACCAGGAAATGCCATGTAATGGAAATGGGTAAATGTAATAGAAAATGGGAATATAAAATGGGAGAAGAGATATAATGAAAAGGTTTGAAGAGAAAGACCTGGGAATGATTATACAAGACACCTTGACTCCAGAAAGACACATAAATAAACTACAATGGAGACTCAATACTGACGTCTAAATACTCATACTTTTCAATACTCAAACATAAAACTTCAATTTAATAGTCGAAAAATACCTTATAATTGAACATCACACACGTGGTTGTAAACAAAATCTCCTGCGGCGTGTTTACCAGTTGTGGCTTGCTGCCACGGTCATCAGAATGATTGATTGATTGATACATTTATTGTATTGATAATGAAATACAACAAAGGAGGAGGATGGATCTTGCCACCCACTCCCTGGGCAATGACTTAGGTTAAACTATCAAAAATATATAAATAGATTGTATACATAACAAAAATACAAGTACTTAAATAAATAAATACAGATATTGCACACTTGATCGCATAAATATCCTACAGTCTGGAGAGCAAAACTGAGGATATTTTTAGTATATCCCTGAGTGGTTGAGTCTAGGAGATGGTCAATGAGGCTATACAAGTTATGTTGACCTTGCAGCCTAAATTTAGCATTGAGAGGACATTCCATGATATGATAATTATATCTGTAGTTTTTTCATTTATAAACTTACATTAACACCAAAGGTTTATTTGTGGTGAAAATATCTGGTAATTAAACAGTACATTTGGTCGTATACAAAGCTGTCATCTCCTTCTAGAAGCCACTGTACCATTCTGATACCGTATAACTCACAGTCCAGATCAAGGATTCTATATAAGGATATACGGGTTCAATGAGCTTGGAGGAATTGATTAGGAGCTTAGCTTCTAACAGATGGCGCATGGATCTTGTAGTAAGGGGTGAGGATGGGAGGGTCCATCAGCGGGGAGGATGGCGCCGTTACAAGGTTCAAACAATCAGTCAGTCACGGGAAGGAGCGCAAGGCACATCAGCCTTGCTCCGTGTTGCCTCACACACCAGCTCAGTGCTCACTTGCACCATCGTCTGTCTCATGATTCTGCCCTTGGTGTAGTACTACCCCTGAGGCCATGGAACATTTCCTGCTTCAGTGCCCATGCTTCCACTCTCAACACACTGCACTATGCATCCCAGCTCTCCGTGGCCATCACAACACTCAACCTGCAGTACACTTAACCCTCGGCTATCGCACTCAATTGAAATAGCCACGCCATAGCCAGCATAGCGAATTGATCTTGGCGGTGGCGCTTTTGCCAATGGCTCAGATATTCGATGATGTCATGGCTCTATAGCAGGCATCTGAGGTCGCGATAATGAAATTTTAGCGGGTTTTCATGGGTGCTTGATAGCAATAAAGCGATAGACTCGTTTGCAGTTATCGCGATAGCACATCACGGGGTTGACTGTATATTGAGAGTGGGTGGTCATTGAAGCAGGAAATGTTCCATGGTATTAGGGGTAGTCCTACATCAAGGGCAGAAGGGGTCACAAGACAGAAGAGGTGCAAGTGAGGATATGGTGTGGCCCAGATGGAGGGCAGAAAAGGCATATATATATATATATATATATATATATATATATATATATATATATATATATATATATATATATATATATATATATATATTATGTTTTATTTGCTTTATAAGTTCATAACCACAAGAGAATGCAGGGAAAAATTAGGGGGTGGGAAGGAAGTAAGAGAAAAATCTTAAGTTACTCCTGAAAATGTTTTCCATGAAAGTACTTGCTTCTAACAGATGGCAGCACCGTCACTGTCCTCCAAACTTTAACCCACACCACAACTTCCTCTCTGTATCTTCCTTGGTTTACACCGTGCCACCATGCCATGATACATTGACAACAACAGTCAGTCTCTCCCGCGTTTCTCACTGAACACAAGTGAAATCCTTACAGCATGTTTTTTTTTGTGGATATTATCAGTAAGGGCTAAAATCCCTACTGTCCCTTAGTCTCGGGAGGGACATAATCTGATAGAATACGTGGCGAGTGAAAGGTAAATAAAAACATTGTGTTTATTTCTTTTGTGCAGTACATTACGTTTTTTTTATATTACTATTTTCATGTATTTTCATGTCTGTAGGGATGACTTTTGACATGCTGGAACACATCCCCTATTATTACAGGTTATAATGGGTTCGGTACACGGTGATTTTGATTTGCGGTAAGGTTTTCAGGAACGCATATGTACCGTATAACAAGGATTTACTGTATTAGGCAATGATGTCATCATGTTATCATATTACTTTCATTCACTAGTACTCATCATTTTCACCTTGGTTAGAGTTTGTTGGTTTTATAGTGGTTAGAATCGCAGCTTGGAACTTTATCAACTGACACTAGGTAGTTTAATACTTATTTTGAAGTTGGAGATGATTTTATGTATTGGTCAAACTGCTAAGTTATAGTACTATGTTTGTGTGTGTGGACTTTTTTGGTTGATGTAACTAATTATTGTTGTATATTGGTCATCTTATGATAATTGCCATTATATTTAGTAATTAATTATTGTTAAATTTAATTGATTTAACTTCTTAGTTGGTGGTAATTAAAATATTTTGATAATGTGTTTTTTCTAAATGGTAATGATAAAGACATTTGACTTTAGTAGGTTCTATATACATAAGTATTACACTTTTTTTTTTTTTTTTTTTTTTTAATTACATGATTTATAAATTAATAATTATCTTTTATTGAACTGAACTATGATCTTGCAGGTTGCTGAGGCTGAAGAAATTGCTATGGTCAGTGGTCAGCTCTGTAGCAAGTTTCTTTTCTCAGTTGGGTTGCATACCAAGAAGACTCTGAGAGGTCCAGCAAGTGAATGGTATGATGCACTGCAGGTGAGGAACTGTGGAATTATGTAAGAGAATTTTGTACTTTAATTGATAGACTGAAATTGGTGTAGAACTTCATAATTTTTTTACATTTCCAGCTCATATTTATTTGCTTATGTATTATTTTACTTTTTCTTTACTAACCTCCTCACTATGAAGCATGGGAAAAAAATTTCAGTGGCACAAACGAGTGTCATCACGTCATGTCACAGTTGCCAATTAGCAATTTTTTTCATTTTTACAGAATACATCTCCTCAGATTTTTTGGTATCCTCTTTCTTGTTCAATGATTCAAGCTTTTAATGGTATTATTATGATCTTATTGTTATATATATATATATATATATATATATATATATATATATATATATATATATATATATATATATATATATATATATATATGTATGTATACTCTTAATGGGGCCTAACATAGGAATTATATAAGCTACACACCACTTCCTTACTTTTATAACTAACATTTCTATTTATAAAACCCAGGATCCTATTTGCCCTATTTCTTGCTTCTAAACATTGCTTTGAAAATTTCATAGTCCTGTCTATCACTACTCCTAAATCCTTTCCTTCCTCTACTGCCTCTAGCCAACATCCCTCCATCTCATAGCTAAAGTTTGTGTTGTCTTTACCTAAATGCATAACCTGACACTTTTAGAATTAAACTCCATCTGCCACCTGTCTGCCCATGCTATCAGCCTGTCCAGGTCTCGTTGTATTCTGTAATTGTCCTTTTCACCCTGTACTGCACATGCTATCTTAGTATCATCTGCAAACTTTGATACTTTGCTACTAATTCCTATATCTAAATCGTTAATGTACACCAAGAAAAGAAGAGGTCCTAGCACTGATCCTTGGGGTACCCACTAACCACTTCCTTCCACTCAGACATTGCCCCATTTAATACTACTCTCTGTTTCCTATCAGAAAGCCATTCACTAATCCAATCAACTAACCTACCCCTATCCCATGTAGTCTCAATTTGTACACTAGCCTCCTATGCGGTACCTTATCAAACGCCTTGCTAAAATCTAGATATATAACATCTATGCTATTTCCATCATCTAACTCCTTGGTAATATATTCTAAGATATCGAGCAAATTTGTAAGACAGGACCTCCCTGATCTAAAGCCATGTTGGGTATCTCTAATTAATCTATTCTCATTTAAATGCTCCCAAATACTACCCTTAATGATTTTCTCTAGTATCTTACATACTATACTAGTTAAACTGATCGGTCTATAATTATTCGCATCATCCTTCCTACCTTTTTAAATATTGGAGTAACATTAGCTAACTTCCAGTCCTGAGGTATCTCAGCAAACCTAAGTGATCTTTCAAAGATTAACTTAAGTGCTTCAGAAATACTGTCTACACCCTCCTAAGTACTCTGGCATGTAGCTCATCAGGACCACTAGCTTTCCTATCGTCTAGTTCAAGAATAAATTTCCTAATAATTCCCGGTTTTATATCAATATTTTCTAAAGCTCTTAAACTACTCGTCGCACTGTTTGTAACAGGATTTCCTATTCTTTCCTAGTAAATACTGAAGAAAATTGTTCATTCAATAATTCTACTATGTCTTCATTTTGATCCACTACTACACCATCTTTTCTGAGTGGTCCAATCCTATCCTTATTTCTTTTATCACTGACCTTGTAATAACTATATAATTTTTGGGATCTTTACTCCCAGCTCTAGCTAGTTTTATCTCTGCCTGCCTTTTACTTTTTTATAACCTTACTCAAATCATCTCTGACCTGTCTGTACCTAATCAAATCTACATCTTCCCACTTTTCTGCAACTCTCTGTATGCCCTCTTCTTCTCTCTGATCTGGCTACCTATCTCATGAGTCCACCATAATGGCTTCCTGTTTCTCTGCCTTATATCTTTGTAAGGGATACACTGCATCACTATACCCTTTACTACAACCTTAAAAATATCCCACATCTCCTGTGCAGTTTTATTTCCAAAACTATCTTCCCAGTTTACCTCTCCTAATAACTGGCGTAACCTACCATAATTGCCTTTCTGATAGTTTGGGACTCTAGTCTTATTCACTATATTATCCCTACTGGAATTAATGATAAATCTAATTATATGATGGTCACTGTTTGCTAAAGTCTCTCCTACCTCAACTTCCTTTAAACAATGCTCAATATTTGTTAGTACTATGTCTAAAACCTTCCTCCCCCTAGTAGGTTTATCTACCATCTGCACTAAATAGTTATCCTGAAAACTTTCCATAAACTTATTTTCACTAGCATCTCCTACCATCCTCTCCCAGTTTACTGACTTAAGATTAAAATCCCTAAGATAATTGTCTGACTAGTACACCCCTATTTATCTCATCTACCATAAGGTTGTCTACATCTGCTGACTGGTTAGGTGGTCTATAAAAGCTCCTACTCTAATAACCTTACTTTTGTTTACTCTAACATCCAGCCATAAGGACTCTACTCTGTTATCTACCTTAATACCATTAACCTGACTGGAAATGAAGGATTTTTTACATAAATAACTACTCCTCCACCTATCCTACCAATTCTCTGGTGTAAATACATAATGTATCCATCTACTTCATATTCTTTCCTATTTTCCTAAACTTTTCCTCATTTACCCATGCCTCTGTGACACATACAACATCTAAGTCCTCCTCAACTATATAACTAGATAACTCGTCCTTCTTGTTCCTAAGACTCCTGGCATTTACATAAAAACATTTAAGTCCTGCTACCTTCCTAGATGCTGTCTCCTTATTTGGAATCCTAATCTTATTCTCTCCTATTTGCACCTGGAAATCTTTCCTAATCTTTTCACTATCTCTGTTTATCCTATCTAATTTATGTCTAGCATCTTTCTTCTGGAATGCATTTGCTACCTCACCCCCTACACTCCATCCCAACTCCCCCCTTCAGACATCCACTCAGCACATCCACACCCTTCCTACTCAGATGCACACCATCCCTAGCATACAAATCCCTTCGCCCATAGAACCTATCCCATACATCCACAAAGCTGACACCCACATCCTTACACATCCCTTTTACCCGATCATTCACACCAATGGCTCTAGACAACCATTCTCTGCTAACATACACACGAGGCAAGATTCCTGACACTACACACCTCCTACCACTCTCCCTTATCTTGCCTAACATTTCCCGAAATCTTGCCACTAACTCCTCCGACCCACCTGCTCTGACATCGTTCCCACCTACGTGCAAAACTACTACACCCTCTCTCTCCATCCCCCAACCCTCTTCTGCACCTCCTCACTCACTGCCTTCACACCTGCACCAGGCATACACACGTTCGTCCTCCTATCCCTGTCTTTCCCACAGAAAGTGCTATCTAAGTACCTAACCTGAGAGTCACCCACCACACACACCTGAGGTGTGCTAGGCACAACCCTCCTCCTCCTCTCCTCTACCCCCTTCTCTCTCCTTTCACTCACCACAACCACTTCATTCACTCCACTCTCACTCACTCTCCCCTCCCCTCCAACAAACCGAACCTATTTTCACACTCAACAGGTTTAGTCCTATCCTCCCTAACTGCCTCCGCTTTCCTTCCCCTCGCAACCTGCCATCTCTGCCCATCCTGACTACTATCTTTCCCAGTCTGGCTCGCCTGCTCCCTCTTCCCACTCTGCTCTTCCCGACAGAGGGCCAAGCCACCCTGTCGCCCTCAGAAGGTCCAACCTTCGGCCTAACACTGATCTCCTGCCTAATTTTTTCCACTGCCTCCCCAAGCCTCTTAACCTCCTCCTTCAACTCAAAGATGAGAATTTGCTCGCACTTTTCCCCTCACTTACCTTTCTCATTTCAGTTACCTCAACCTTAAGTTGTGGCTTATTACCACAGAAAACAGTATTCTATGACATACGGTAATCACCACGGAAACTTAATACGCCATATTATATTAATTTGGTATCATCAATATCTTATATTAGATATATCACTAAGTAGTAAATTCCTTTTAGGTATCGGAAGTATCGGCATAAAATAAGCCGATACCGATACTAAAAAATGGGCAGATACCGATTCGATACCGATGCATCAGTACATCTCGAGAGTGAACACAACTGAAACATTAGCTTGAATGAGTTTCTAAGGATGGCTGCTGAGGCGTAGGTGGCGTTGCAATTGCTGTGCATGTATTTACATTTTGGTTATCGATCAGTTGATGATTGGATAAATGAGTCTTGACATTGTAAAACAAACAAGTAAATAACGTGAATTTTGATCAGATGATCAAAATATCGGATAGCGAACCATCAAATAGCGAGAAACCTCTACCTATACTAAAGAAACAATCTCTTAACATTACTTTCTTACAAAATGTAGCAGGATCAGAAAATGGCATGTCAGTGCTTCAGTAGTACACCATCTTAGAAATAGGCATCAAAGTCATTGCCATGTTAAGAGGTAGAAATGTGTTCATATCATCCTGTGTTACTGGGCACCAAATAATGCTGTTCATATGACCTTGTTTCTCAGGGTGTCCAGTAAAGTGTTTCACTTCCTTCTCATTCACCAATGTTTATAACTTTCCTACCAACTCACCATCAAAGAAAAGCTTGAAAATATCAGAAAAGACATAAAACAAATCCCCAAGTGCAAGACTCAGTTCAGATAACCTAGAAGCAAAATGTGCAGTACAAGTGACTTGTTGTCAATGACAGAGGCAGAATGAGTGAAGGATGCAGCAGCTAGGCGTGAAGTCAGGTGTTTTCATATGCGCAGCATTTAGTTATTTACTGTTTCATGATTGTTTGAGAGCATAAGTAGTGGAGCTATAGTTCTAAGTGAGTAAGGCATACAAAAGATAAATCGCTCAATCTAGAACGCTAAGCAAGGTATAAATCCATTACAGAGAGAAACATAATATGTTTCTCTCTGTACTAAAACATACATATACACCCATGTGTATACTTATTATAACATCCTTAACATCTTCAATATGATGACACATCTTGTGTGTCATGCTTCACCTGTATAGCCATACAGTGACACACCTTGTGCATCACTCTTATAATATATTATATTATAAGAGTGATGCA
>NW_025541706.1:11473-33973 GCF_017591435.1 Portunus trituberculatus
TCTTAAAAGCAAAATATATGATAGTGAATTGTATAATGGGGAATACCTATACAACATTGGCTTGCACCCACATTATTTTTACCTCACCTTAGTCAAGTGATATCCTAAAAGATAGATGTTAAGGGCTCCCTAATGACCTTTTTGCATTTTTTAAGTAATGGATATATCTCATCTGGTCCTGGCAACTTGAATTTTTTTTAATCTATTCATCTATGTTAACTTCATTAATCAATGGTTAAGATGGTTTGGTGCCTAGGTTTAGAAATTTATAATTGGCAGCATTTGTTAACAGAATGCAAGACTAAAGTACACATTTTGTAACAACATGGTTCTTTTCTGTAATACTTAATGATTTTTTATTTTTTTTTTTATTTATTTTTTTTTATTTCTGTATTGAATGTTAGGAAGTGATGGGATGGGGATCACTTAAGGTGTGGAGCTACAAGCACAGTATAGGGATACACCAAAGTGGAGGATAATACCTGTGGGGAGGACATACATCAAACATTACTGTCAACTTCCATACTTTTTTTTCATTTATTATCTTAACCTTTTTTCTTCTTGTGATGCTTTTGTGGCATACTCATATATGTCACCTTTTTTTCATCTTGTGATGCTTTTGTGGCATACTCATATGTCATACAAATTTATCTTGTTCTTTATGTAACTAATATCAGCTTTATTTCAGGTAGATGCCAGCTTTTTAGAGGCAATTCCTGAAGAACTGCAAAAGGAGCTGAAGCAAGACCTGGAGCATCTCAAGCAAGTGAGAGAAGCTACTGCTCCATTGCCAGGAAACCGAGGATTGCAAAGATCACCACTTAAGCAGGAAAGTGTGCACAGCAGAGGTGAGTCTGATAATGCCACTTTTGGCTTTGTGAGTTGCTAGGTGCTAGGCAGCTATAGGAAGGAAGAGTGACTGTACTTCACAGGGAAGAGTGATACATTATGCAGAGGGGAAGTAGTACAAAAAGAGAGATAAAACAATTAATTCTAGTTGACATTTTTATCTTTTGGCCCATCATGCCATACTGTGAGGAAAAGCATGATGTGCAATACTCACTACAGGGCGAGGCCAGCACAGAGGTCGACAAGGGAGAAGGAGCAAGGCTGATTCCCGCTGGGTGGAGTCTGAAGGCTTGGTCACCCTCACCAGTATGTTCCTTAGCAGCACTGACAAGGTGGGATGTTGGGAAAATTATACAATTTCTCTATATCTTTTTTGTATTTGCTGTAGATGTAGATGATCTGAATACTGTGTGTAACATATGACTGCAGTCAGACAAGATAAGAACCTTTTTTTCATTATGTCTCAAGATGTAATTAGATGTTATCTTTAATAATAGTCGATGAAAGAGCTTGAACTACGTTCTAGGCAGCTGCATAAAGTCTACTTTATTCCTAGACTACCTAAGGAGGCTCTGAGCTGCTGTTATACTTATGATGTGCTGTACAAATAGAGGTGTTATGTGCTACCTTCTAAAATATCACACGCAGAATTATCTTATCTATAAGTGGGTTAAAGTTTTAGTGAAAAGAGGTGCCATCACTGGGAACTGAATCATTGACTAGGCAACATTAAGTATGTGTTGTGATGTTCCTCACTTTTTGATGGATTCATTCACCCTAAGTCTGATATACTCCAGGTTCAGGGAACCAAACAGAAAAGAAAGTTTGAATAAAATGAAATGAGAAAAATGCAATGGAAACACCCATTAACCTAACTTACAATTTATTTAACTTAGACACGACTTATTACTTTACAAGCTTACTGAGAAAAGGGAAAAAATCACACAAAAATTAAGCTTGGATAACTCTCCATACCCACATGGCCTTCATAAGTACCGACCACTACAAAGAAAAAAAGAACAAAGAATTATAACCATTACAGCTTATAGTGGTAGTCACACAGCATGAAATATATGGCGGACACAGCAATAGGAGGCACTAGTCCCTGAAAATACTGTTACAGTTGCAAAAATGGAAGCAAGAAAGTAACCGCAAAAATAAAAGCATACATATAGCCTCTATTAGTAGGTACAAATTATTACAAAAAACACAGTCTAAAATATCCTATTAGTTAGCTATAATGTACAAACACATAAATTTTGTGGCTTATATATTAGCCACTACTCACTCCACGTGCACTCAGGCCTCCACATGGCCTTCCCTGTGGGAGGAGGCAGGCCTCCCCTGGTGACCCAGCTTGACCCCGGAAACGACACAAGAGAGAGAGGGTGAGGTCATGGTGTGTCCCATTTTTAAAAGGCTGCTGGTGCCTCTGGCAGAAAACATATTGTCCTGTAGTGCATGGCAAGTGCTACCAGTATAAAAAATTTCACCCTTACAAACAACATACCTACCTACAACACATAATAAATCAGAGAAATACACTCTTATCAACTAATAACAAATATAAAGGAACGTACACGCTAATGTACAATATGGTAAAACTGATATTCAGTATTTGCCCATCTCACCACTGAGCCAAGGAAAATGAAGCTAGCTAAAAGAAATGGGTGGGTAACTTAACCTAAGTCACATCATAACAGTATATACAGTGCTTTAAACATGCTGACCTCAATAACCTTCAGACCCCAAAGATAAGTTTTACAGGATTTTTTTTTTTTTTTTTTTTTTTTTTTTCTAGGCACTAAAAGAGAAATTATTCTATTTTACCAAGTGAGAACTGGAGTTGGTGTATGAAGTTTATTACTACGTACTTGGTGCAAGAGTGACATACTATTTTGTTTTGTCCATCCAGTCTTCATACAAATGCATGTTAGTACTCATGCATATTAACGTCCAAGATATCATGAATAGTTGAGAAATGGGCAACACTTGATGGTATCAACCATATATTGATTTATTTATCTCAAAAAGTTTCTATTTTGCAAGTTTCTGTTTAATACAAGTGTTATCCATTTTTCACAAACTAGATGCCATGACTGTATTTTGTGACACCCAAACAACAAAGAGCAGTACCTAAATCTTCTAAACCTTGGTTTAACACAGCCTGTTCTTGTGCTTTACATGACAGAGGTTGCCCACAAAAGGTACTTGAGCCTTCCATCTCCTGAATCTAATATACTTTATACTTTATATTTCTGCATGGAATCATGTTAAGTCTGTTCTTCAACTTGCCAAACACTCCTTCATGAATAGAAAATGTCAGAAACTTTCAAACTCCAACTCCCCTCATGACTTCTGGCATCTGGCCAAAAACATCTCTAACAACTTTACTTCATTTTTTTCTCCTCTATTTCATCCTGATGGCACCACTACCATCTTATCAATTTCTAAAGCTGAACTCTTCTCTCAAACCCTTCCTAACAACTCCACCATGGATGATTATGGGCTTGTTTCTCCTCCTCCTCCTCCCCCTGACTATTTCATACCTACGATTAAAGTTCTTTGTAATGATGTTTTCCATGCCCTCTCTAGCTTAAACTCTCGGAAGGCTTATGGACCTGGTGGGGTCCCTCTTATCGTTCTCAAAAACTGTGCTTCCATGCTTTCACCTTGCCTGGCCTTTCAATTACAGTGCAGACTCAATACTTGAACTTGATACGTTCCAAATGGCTGTTCAAGTATTAAAAAGTTTGACTATTGATACCTATAAATCAGGAAATTTGTTCTAATCTTACCAAAACCTCAAGTAAAAAAATTTCAGTAGATGTTTATTTACAATTTTTAATTGTACATACCGTAAGTGAAGGCTGGTGATGGATAACTTAGAAGAGGAGGGGAGAAGAGTGGGGAGAAGGAGGGAGGTCATCAGAAGACGAGTCATTATCCATGAAAACGTCTTTGTAACTTTTCTCCTGGTGTTATTGCTGTGAATCCACTAATGGAGTGCTGTGGCTCATATAACACTTTCACTCTCACCAGATTCCTTATTTTCATCACTAATAAGCCTCTTAGGTGCCATCATAAGTTTCTAAATGGAAAAAACTATTAACAGAGTGCAGAATAATTTTTTTCTCAAGACTGCGGGAGGATTATGGATGCGCATCGGCATCCGGTATACCGGCATTACGATGATACCAGTATTACCAGAATTATTAGTAATACGGTATCAGAATGGTACAATGGCGGCTGTGAGAAGGGAGATGACAGAGCTATGTACATGACCAAATGTGTGGTCGCTTCATTACCAGCTTTTTTCACCACCAATAAGCCTTTGGTGTTAATGTAAGTTTATAAATGAAAAACTAAAGATGGAATACAGGAGAATGTTGTTCTGATGATCGCAGCAGCACAAGTCACAACTGTCTAATCCCTCTTAACTACTGTCCTATAGCTTTAATCTCTTGCTTTTCTAAAGTTTTTTAATCAATCCTCAATAGGAAGATTCTTAAACATCTGTTGCTTCACAATCCTCTATCTGATCACCAGTGTGGCTTCCGTCAAAGTTGCTCTACTGGTGATCTTCTGACGTTCCTTACCGAGTCTTGGTCATCCTCTTTTAGAGATTTCGGTGAAACTTTTGCTGTCGCGTTAGACATATCAAAAGCTTTTGATAGTCTGGCACGAAGCTTTGATTTCCAAACTGCCCTCCTACAGTTTCTATCCTTCTCTCTGCAACTTTATCTCAAGTTTCCTTTCCAACTGTTTTATTGCAGCTGTGGTAGATGGCCACTGTTCTCCTAAATCTACAGGCAACTCCCGCTTAACGAACAGGTTACGTTCCTAAAAAAAATGTTCGTTAAGCGAATTTTTGTTAAGTGAACCAATTATAACAAGTTTGACCCCTGACTTGAACTTCCATTGAGAGTAAACAAAGCAAGAGTGCATTTTAGTACATTAAAAGATTTAATGAAAGTAAAAATTATGAAGTTAAACATTTAGGCAATTTAATTTAAGTCATTATAATGTACACTAATGTATGTATGTAAGTAACTTTATAATGTTGATGATCTTAAATTTATGAAGGGAGGGAGAGTGAAACGGGAAAGACACTAACCGGCAACCTGTGGAATGTAAACAAAGGGCGCATCATTGTATCATATGCAAAACTTATGTACCACATTTCCACAAGGCTTTCCATTTTATCCATTGCAGAGTCACTAGTACAGGTGGTTCTTTTAGCTTGCAAGGAAGATACGGTCTCACCAGCCTTCTTAATAGAGTCTGTTGGCTTGAAAATAGTAGAGACAGTAGATGGAGTCAAGCTATGGTGGCAAGCAATGCTATTAGTTTTCTCGCCTCTCTCATGTCTGTGAATAATATCCAGCTTCACTTTGAGAGTAAGAGACTTCCTGGTCTTCTTAGCAACACTAGGTGACATTGCAGAGTATTTTGGTGGCATATTGAGCAAGGAAAGACTAGCTGCTTCTGACACAGTTATTGTTTTGAACTAGGGGGAGTGGTGCGCATTTTGTTCACGAGAGGCGCTGGTGTATTCAAAAGCTTGTCAGCTTGCGTGATGTGGCGGGGCTTTCAAACTTGGAAAAAAATTACCTGGATAAAGTTTTGTTAAAGCGAGTTTGGTGTTCATTAAACGAGCAGATGGTAGTAAAAGGAAATGTTCGTTATAGCAAAATTTTTTTGTGTGAACATTCATTAAGCGGGGGTTTCCTGTATTGATAGTGGCGTTCCTCAGGATTCTGTCCTGTCATTCACTCTCTACTATTCATTAATGACCTTCTTAACCAAACTTCTTTCCTTTTCCTCTTGTATGCTGATGATACCATCCTACATCTTTCCATGTCCTTTCAGAAACAACCAACTCTTCAGGAAGTCAACAGATCATGCAGGAATGCTACAGAATCTTTCTAAGATTTCTGATTGGGGCAGAAAAAACTTAGTAGTTTTCAATGCCTCAAAAACTCGATTTCTCCATCTCAACTCGACACAACCTTCCAGACAACTATCCTCTCTTCTTCAATGACACTCGGGTGTCTCCTTCTTCCACAGTGAATATCCTCGGTCAGTCCTTTACTCATAATCTTAACTGGAAACATAACAGGTAAAACAGCTTCTATGAAGTTAGGCGTTCTGCAGTACCTCTGCCAGTTTCTCTTGCCCCTTCAACCGCTAACTCTGTACAAGGGCCTTATCTGTCCTTGTATGGAGTATTCTTTACATGTTTGATGTTTCCACTCATACAATTTTATTAGATATGATGGAATCAAAAGCTTTTTGTCTCATCAACTCCCCTCCTCTTGACTGACTATGTTCAGCCTCTTTCGCACCACCGAAATATTGCATGTCTTTCTATATTTTATCGCTATTTTCATGCTAACTGCTATACTGATGTTGCTAACTGCATGCCTCCCCTCCTCCTGTGGCCTCACTGCATAAGGCCGCCTTCTTCCTCTCACCCCTATTCTGTCCAGCTCTCTAATACAAGAGTTAACCAGTACCGTTAATCATTCATACCTTTCATTGGTAAACTCTGGAACTCCCTGTCTGCTACTGTATTTTCATCTTCCTATGACTTACTTCTTTTAAGAGAGAGGTGTCAAGACATTTGTCCCTTGCTTTTGGATGACTCTCTTGACCTTTTATGGAACCTGCAGCTCCAGTGGGCCTTTTTTTTTCTATAACATTTTGTTGCTCTTGGCAGCATTCTTTCTTGCATAAAAGAAAAAAAGAACATATTTAAACTTACTGTTAAGTCTAGTTTAGTTCCTTCCTCTCCTCCTCCCCCTGACTGTTTCATACCTACGATTAAAGTTCTTTGTAATGATGTTTTCCATGTCCTTGCTGGCCTAAACCCTCAGAAGACTTATGGACCTGATGGAGTCCCTCCTATTTTTTTTCAAAACTGTGCTTCATGTGCTTGCACCTTGCCTGGTCAAACTCTTTCAACTATGTCTATTGACTTTTACCCTTCCTTTTTGCTGGAAGTTTGTCTACATTTAGCTTGTTCCTAAAAAGGATGATTGTTCTAATCCCTCTATCTACTGTCCTATAGCTTTAATCTTTTGCTTGTCTAAAGTTTTTTAATCAATCCTCAGTAGGAAGATTCTTAAATATCTGCCATTTCACAATCTTTTATCTGATTGCCAGTATAGCTTCCATCAAGGTAGCTCTACTGGTGATCTTCTGGCATTCCTTACTGAGTCTTGGTCATCCTCTTTTAGAGATTTTGGTGAAACTTTTGCAGTTGCGTTAGACATATCAAAAGTTTTTGATAGAATCTGGCACAAAGCTTTGATTTAAAAACTGCCCTCCTACAGTTTCTATCCTTCTCTCTGCAACTTTATCTCAAGTTTCCTTTCCGACTGTTCTATTGCAGCCGTGGCAGACAGCCACTGCTCTTCTCCCAAATCTATTAACAGTGTGTTCCTCAAGGTTTTGTCTTATCACCCACTCTCTTTCTTTTATTCATTAATGACCTTCTTAACCAAACTTCTTGCCTTATCCACTCCTACACTGATGATACCACCCTACATCTTTCCACATCCTTTCAGAGACATCCAACCCTTCAGGAAATGAACAGATCATGCAGGGATGCTACAGAATGCCTGACTAATGATCTCTCTAAGATTTCTGATTGGCGCAGAGAAAATTTAGTAGTTTTAATGCCTCAAAAACTTAATTCCTCCATCTATCAACTTGACACAACCTTCCAGACAACTATCCCCTCTTCTTCAATGACACTCAACTGTCTCCCTCTTCCACACTGAATATCCTTGGTCTGTCCTTTACTCATAATCTTAACTGGAAACTTCACATCTCATCTCTTGCTAAAACGGCTTCTATGAAGTTAAGCGATCTGGGGCATCTCCCCCAGTTTTTCTTGCCTTTCCAACTGCTAACTCTGTAGAATGGCCTTGTCTTTCTATGGAGTACTCTGTGCATGTTTGGGGGTTCTTCTCATACAGCTTTATTAGATAGGGTGGAATCAAAAGCTTTTTGTTTCATCAACTCCCCTCCTCTGACTGACTGTCTTCAGCCTCTTTCTGATTACCAAAAGTGGAGGTATTGGAAAATAAAAAAAAAAAAAAATTGATAGCGGTGTGTCAATATGAAGCATTTGTGAAACACATGTTTTTGTTTTTTTGAGCACTGTACAGGTAATTTATTTCTGTTAAATATATAGAACATACATATACATAAAAAATCTAGAATTTTTTAAAATCCACCAGTGCTTAGGTACCAAGGTTGCCAGATTTTTTTATTGTCAACTGTAATATGTTCAACTGCTTTGCGAGAAAATAACAGAAATGAAGATATGAAAGAGCAAAAAAGAAGACTGTCACAAGTCTAGAATAAATTATCACATTAAAATGTAATACTCGTGCATTATGATTAAAGGCAATGACATTGAAAATTATGCCTGAAAAGTAAATCTTTGGCCCAAGTATCAGAGGAGACTCAGGAGATGGATAACAAAAGGAAAGTGTAGATATAATGAGACAAATACTTATTTATATAGGGCAGTTTTTATTTATTTATTTAATTTTTTTTTTTCATCCATTTCATGTTCTACATGGAAACATGGAATGGACATAAAAAAAAAAAAGGAAAGCACTTTGTAGAGGTGGTGATGACAGTGATTATGTATTCCATATTGTTCAAAGAATAGAATGTATTTCACTCAAGTTGTTCTTACAGCCTGGAAACTTAACAATTAAGAACATTATTAGTGGCAAGAAAAGAGACAGATCACCAAATGCAAGAGAAATAGAACCAAACTGTGTATCACCAAAAAAGAAGTCTGTTCCACAACAGCAAAGAGAAGAGTTATCCAAGGTCACTGACAATGTTGAATCAGCAGTGCAGGTCACTGATGAGTTGCTGGTGACAAGTAAGCAACTACAAGAGGAGAAGAAGGTCCTGATTGAAATGGTTCCTGATCTCTGTGGCATGAAGGAGGTAAGAGGCAGTATTGCACATGGAGTACAAATTAAGATCTTATACTGTATATTAGGTGCCCCGAGCCAAAGTAACACAAGCTCCAGAAATAGAAAACAGAGAAAAAAGGCGATCAGAGTTTTGGAATATTCAGAATCCAATATTTCTTCAATTAATAGGTCTTGGGCCCTTCAAGTCAAATTTCACTGACTTATGTAGCTGCATGAAATCTTCCCCTAAAATGACCTTGGCACACAGGTTAGGAAGTACAGAAAGTTTAAATTGAGAATATGAATTGCTCTGAATTTCTAAATCTACAGAACAATGACCTAAAGTTTTAGAGACATGAGAAGAAGCCATAACAATATTGTCCTGTGAAGGGTAAGTAGTGATTGCTAATTTTTCAACAATATCAGGATGCACTCTCTCTCTCTCTCTCTCTCTCTCTCTCTCTCTCTCTCTCTCTCTCTCTCTCTCTCTCTCTCTCTCTCTCTCTCTCTCTCTCTCTCTCTCTCTCTCTCTCTCTCATCTTGGAAGAGAAATTGTACACTTCAATGAGAGAGAGAGAGAGAAGAAGAGAGAGAAATTCTTCACCCTTTCATATCAAGTTTCAAGCAAATAACATATAACATATCTCTCTCTCTCTCTCTCTCTCTCTCTCTCTCTCTCTCTCTCTCTCTCTCTCTCTCTCTCTCTCTCTCTCTCTCTCTCTCTCTCTCTCTCTCTCTCTCACACACACACACACACACACACACACACACACACACACACACACACACACACACACACACACACACACAGGTGGTAGCTCAGTGGTTAGGCGCTGGAACAAGCCAGAGGACCGGGGTTGATTCCCCAGCTGGGTGGAGATATTTGGGTGTCTCCTCATGTAGCCTGTTCACCTAGCATTGAGTAGGATGGGATGTAAATCGAGAAGTTGTGACCTTGTTGTCCCGGTGTGGTGTGTGCCTGGTCTCAGGCCTATCCGAAGATCGGAAATAATGAGCTCTGAGCTCGTTCCGTAGGGTAACGTCTGGCTGTCTCGTCAGAGACTGCAGCAGATCAAACAGTGAATCACACAGACACAGACACAGACACAGACACACACACACACACACACACACACACACACACACACACACACACACACACACACACACATGGTCCGAAGAAGAAAGAGAAAAGTTTTTTTGGAGAGTTATAGGAGAGAGAGTCAGAAAGTGGTATGTGGAGAGAAGGAATGCGGTGGAACCCCTAGAGGGAGCAGTGGGTGGACCGTAATGTATACTAATATAGATGGGATACTGTCAAGTAGATTGGAAGTGCAAGACTATATGATGGTGGAGAAGCCTGATATAGTGTGTTTGACTGAGACAAAATTGCATGAAAAACAAAGATAAATTTGGATAATAAATATAATATATGGAGAAAGGATAGAGAGTAAAGGTGGAGGAGGAGTTATGATTATGACGAAGAAATAAATAAATGTGGATAAGGTTTGGTATGGGAAGAACAACAGAAGTGATAAGCATAAGGATAAAAAGTGATGGAAAAGAATTAATAATCATGGTGACCTATGTACCTCCTAAAACAAATTCTTGGACATTAAGGGAATACGACAATATGATCAAGGATACTTTACAGAGTTTGGAAAGTGTATTATCTGGAAAAGAAAGGTGATACTAGTAGGAGATTTTAATTGTAAGGAGGTGGATTGGGAAAATCTAGTAAGTGGTGTTGGAGAGGAAGCATGGGGAGAGAGATTTCTTAATCTAATGATGGAAAATATGATGGAACAGAGGGTGAAGGAAAATACTAGATATAGAGGAGATGATGAACCGGCTAGACTGGATTTGGTGTTAACAAGAGAAGTGTACCTATGTGGAGATATACAATACAAATGTCCTTTGGGAAAGAGTGATCATGTGGTTATGGAAATGCAGATAGCAACAACACAGCGAAGGAAAGACGAGACATACAGGAGTGGTAGATTGAATTATAGAAAGATGGACACAGAAAGTTTGAAAAATTATTTCAGAAAATTAGATTGGGAGGAGATGTTACAAATCAGAGAAGTGCAAAAGAAATATGAGATTTTTATGAAATATTATAAAGAAGGAGTTATGAAATTTGTACCAAAGTATAAACCGAGAGAGGAAGGAAGAAAGGATTGGTTTAATGCAACTTGTGTTAAGGCTAAGGAAAAGAGAGATGTGGCTTGGAAAAGATGGAAAAGAGCAGGAATATACTAAATAAGGAGAATTATAGAGTGGCGAGAAATGAGTATGTGAGGGTAAGGAGGAGGAAGAAAGAAAATTTGAAAAGGTTTCAACAAGTATTTACTAAAGAAACAATGTTTGTAAAGCCTCAAAATGTAGAAGGAAATGTGCACATGGATGACATTAAGATACCTAAAAAGGAGTTATATAAAATGTTGGAGGAACTTTAAGATGATAAAGCGATGGGAACAAATGAAGTTTCAGGCAAATTATTGAAGGAATGTAGAGAAGAATTGATAGATCCATTATATGATATTGTAAGGTGCTCATTAGAAACCAGGGAAGTACCGGTAGAGTGAAAAAGAGCTGAAGGGGTGCCCATTTATAAGGGAGGCAGTAAGGAAGAGCCTCTTAACTATAGACCTGTGTCTTTAACAAGTGTGGTCGGTAAGATTTGTGAGAGGGTGATAAAGAAATATTGGATACAGTTCCTGGAGGATCATAAGTTATTATCGGATCATCAATTTGGCTTTAGGAAAGGGAGGTTATGTGTAACAAATCTACTGAGCTTTTATTCGAGAGTGGTTGACAAAATACAAGAGAGAGAGGGATGGATGGACTGTGTATATTTGGATTTAAAAAAGGCTTTTGACAAGGTACCTCACATGAGACTGCTATGGAAATTAGAGATTTATGGAGGACTAAAGGGAAAAGTGTTAAAGTGGATGGAAAACTACTTGAGATGGAGGGAGATGAGAACGGTAATAAGGGATGCAAAGTTGGACTGGTCGGTGGTGGTGGAGTGGAGTCCCACAAGGTTCAGTGCTGGCACCAATACTTTTCCTTGTCTATATTAATGATATGCCAGAGGGAGTAAACAGTTATATTAATTTGTTTGCGGATGATGCGAAGTTGTGTAGGTGTGTGAAGAGTGAAGAAGATTGTGAAATTTTACTGGCAGATCTGGATATGATTTGGGAGTGGAGCAGGAGGTGGGAGATGGAATTTAATCTGAGCAAAAGTCATGTAATGGAGATGGGGAAGAGTGGAAGACGGCCAAGAGGGTCATATAAGATGGGTGAAGGAGTAGTGTTGAAAAAGGTGGAAAAGGAAAAAGATTTGGGAGTGATAATACAAGACCATGGGCAGTTTGAGGCTCATATTGACAAGATGTTTGGAGAAACATATAATTTGATTAGAAATATTGGATTAGCCTTTCATTATATGGATAAAGATATGATGAAGAAATTAATTAGTACGGTAATTAGACCAAGATTGGAATATGCTGGGGTGGTTTGGTCCCCTTATAAAAAGAAGCATATAAGGAAGTTGGAGAGATTGCAGAGAATGGCAACAAAAATGGTTCCGGAATTGGCAGAAATGACCTATGAGGAGAGATTAAAAGAAATGAATTTGCTTACCTTGGAACAAAGAAAAGAAAGAGGGGATTTAATACAGGTTTATAAACTGTTGAACGGTTTGTATGAAGTGGATAATGAGCAAATGATGTTGAGAGAGGAAAATTTAAATAGAACTACGAGATCGCATAGTAAAAAGATAGCCAAGGGAATATGCTTGAAGGATGTGAAGAAATATAGTTTCCCACAGAGATGTGTGGAGGTGTGGAATAGTTTGAGTGAGGAGGTGGTGTCAGCGAGGAGTGTGCATAGTTTTAAAGGAAAGTTGGATGTGTGTAGATATGGAGATGGGGCCACACGAGTATGATACCCAGGCCCTGCAAAATTACAACTAGGTGAATACACGCACACACACACACACACATGGCCCGGTAGCTCAGTGGTTAGAGCGCTGGCTTCACAAGCCAGAGGACAGGGGTTCGATTCCCCGGCCGGGTGGAGATATTTGGGTGTGTCTCCTTTCACGTGTAGCCCCTGTTCACCTAGCAGTGAATAGGTACGGGATGTAAATCGAGGAGTTGTGACCTTGTTGTCCCGGTGTGTGGTGTGTGCCTGGTCTCAGGCCTATCCGAAGATCGGAAATAATGAGCTCTGAGCTCGTTCCGTAGGGTAACGTCTGGCTGTCTCGTCAGAGACTGCAGCAGATCAAATGGTGAATTACACACACAAAATGACGTTCTAAAAGCCATATGCCAAAATTACGAAAGCTCTTTAAGGAGCTTGCAGGCTAAAGTGCAGGACGGCATTGAAGATATGGCAGAAGGTGGATTAGGTGATAACAAGTTGAAAGAACTACAGAATGAATGGAAACAGGAGGAAGAAGAGGAAAAAGTAAAATTTTCAGTGGTAAGGAGACATATTCAGGAGAACACGAAAGTCGCTGTAATTGAAGTTATTAAAGAGAAATAAGAATTGGTACGGGATGCAGTGGACAAGAAAAAAAAAATTCATGATTTTGGGGATGAAGGAAAAGAAAATTCAAATAAATTCACGAGAGAACGTGAAGAAAGACAATTAGCCAAAACTGTTATCAAACGAATACAAGACAGCACACAAGAATTTGACCAGGAGGTGGAAGAAGTGATCAGGCTAGGAAGATACCGTGAAGGGGATAGGAGACCAATGAAGGTGAGAATGAGATCTCAAGTAGCTGTAGAGGAAATTATGGCTAGAAAAGGGAAGCTGGCCAATGATGTTGAACACATGGACATATGGATAAAAAGAGATATGAACTTAGAGGAAAGGGAAGAGGAGAAAGTGCTAAGAAGTGAAGCTAAGGAAAAAACGAGAAAAGGACAGAGATAGAGAAGAAGAATTTTTACTGGAGGGTTCTGGATATGAGACGAAAGAAGTGGTACCTAAAGAAAAGAGGTCGTGGAAGAGGCAAGAAATTCAGAGTGAGTTATACTAATATAGATGGGTTGTTATCAAGCATATTGGAAGTTAGGGATTGTTTGAAAGAGAAAAAGCCAGATGTAATGTGTATCGTTGAAACAAAACTGAGAGGAGGGATCCATATCAACTTTAAAGAGGAAGAATATAATACCTGGAGGAGAGACAGGAAGGATAAAGGGGGAGGAGGAGTGCTAATAATGGTTCGTGATAATATATGTGTGGAGGATGTGCAATATGGTGAGGACAAAGTAGAAGTAATGGGATTAACAATCAAAACAGAAGATTTGAGGAAAAGGAAAATAATAGTTACATAATTATGTTCCACCAAAAACTAATACATGGGGATCAGAAGAACATAAAGATATGCAAAGAGAGGTGATAAAGTGCCGAGATAACATAATAAGAAGAGACAGAATAATACTTTTAGTTGGAGACTTCAACTGTAGAAATATAAACAGGAAAGAGATGGAAGTAATGGATAATGCTGGGCAGTGGAGTGAGAAAGTGTTACAGTTGACTATGGTTAATGCAATGGACCAGTGGGTGGAGGAGTCAACAAAGTACAGGGGGGAAAAAGAACCATCATTGCTTGACCTAGTTTTCACAAAGAAACCAGAATGCCCTCCAATCATACAATACCTTAGTCCAATGGGGAGAAGTGACCATGTGACATTAGAGATGCAAATTCAGGAGGAAGATGAGATAAGTTACAGAGAGGACTATAAAGGAGAGAGATTAAATTTTGCAAGAGCGGATTTTGAAAAATTAAGGACTTTCGTGCCTTGCCACTTGTCATTCACTTCTTGCTACCAATACCATACTGACAATCTCACAGCTACACCCTGAGTGTCGTGTTTAGGCTTCAGCTGCTCTTCTCAGGATTATCCTTTATACAAGTTTCTTACTTTCAAAACATGAGGCATTCACCAGCATTATTGTTGACAAAGGTTATATTGGACTATGTTCTCTAATGAAAATGTAATATGTGGTCCATTTCAGCTTATCGATGTGAAGTCCCTGATACGGGCTTGGGTTGCATCTTGTGCCCATCCAGAGAACGAGGATGCAGACATCCTGGCAGGCTACTTCACCAGCCTCATCACCTTTCATGATCTGGAGAAGCTAGACTACCTTATCAAGTATTTGTACAGGTGAGCTTCATGACTATGAAAGGAAAAAAAAAAAAATGCAAGAGCACACTCACCAGTGAAAAAAGAATGGGCAGTGTGATGCTATTTCTGTGTCTTATCATGCATATGTATTTACTTTATCTCTTCTCTTCTTCTTCTTTCTTTCTCTCTTTCTTTTTTTTTTATTTACAAATTGATATTACAAAGGTAAAATAGTAAATAGCCAAAAGTTCACGGTGAGTTGCCGAGAACTATCTTTGACATAATATTAGTACATGAGAAATGCAATGCAATACAAAATAGTAACAATAGTTATATAAACTAAATAGTAAAATTGCACACAATAATACAAGATGCCATTTGTTACATAGACTTTCTGGGATATACACGCCCCTTTCACTTTTCACTAATTATCTTTTTCCTTGAAAGATTCACATTTACTTGGTTAAAAATTTTCTTGCCGAAAGTCACACATTCACTTTTGAAGGCCAACATTTTCATTTCAAAAGATACACTTTCATTTAAAACAATACGCTATTACACTTTTAGCCATTTATTAGCCTCACACTTAAATTTCTGAAGAGTAGGAGCCTTGTGTATATCTGTATCACTCACTAAGTTGTTCCAAAGCCTAGTGTATCTTGGCACAAAAGAACGGAGGAAGGTCTCCGTCCTGGCGAATGGAACAGTGAGGTGATTCTCCGTGCAAGCCTCCCTCGTGTTGTGGGGGTGAGGCGCGGCCCACGGCTGCCGGAGAGCAGAGAGGTGTGGGGCGCCCTCCTTGTGGATCTTGTAGGTGGCACACAGACCCGCCACATCTCTCCTGTGCTGTAGAGGTTGCTCGTCTGGGAGAACCTTAGTAGAGATGAGCCGCCGGGCACGGTCTTGGACCTTGTCAAGGAGGCCAAGGTAGGAAGGGGGACAAGACGACCAAGTCAGAGGAGCATACTCCATGACGGATCGGACTTGGGCGGCGTAGAGATTGGTCACCCCTCGAGCGTCAATAAGATGTGAAACTCGTCTGACGCAACTTAACTTTGCCAGCGGCGTTGGCAGCTGTCTTTTTCACGTGGCTGGTGAAGGAAAGGCTGCTGTCTATTTCAACGCCAAGAATGGTGACAGCAGACAGCAGAGGCAACGCCAAACCATCCAGACGAATGGGAGGGATGGGGATGGCAGGGGGACTGCGTCGTCTGGTGACAAGCATGACTTGTGTTTTATCACGAGCCAGGTCGACTTGCCACCGTCGTCCCCATGAGGTGATGGTCTCCAGTGCTTGGTTGATGAGGGCGACAGTAGCTCGGTGGTCAGTACTGTCGCAAGGGAATGTGAGTGTGCAGTCGTCGGCGTAGGCGTGGGCTTCAGGGATGAGCTGCAGTAGGTCGTTAAAAAACACATTCCATAACAGTGGACCAAGCACGCTTCCTTGTGGGACACCGGCACCAATTGGGTGGTCCTGCGATGATTGTCCATTTACCACCACACAGAGATCTGTCCCGCAGGTAGTCTTGTAGAAGGTGAAGTAGGCTTCACACACGCCCATGCTGCGTAGTTTGGTGGCGAGGCCAGAGTGCCACACTCTGTCAAACGCACCTGCTATGTCTAGGGCGATGACAAAGCTGTCCTTTCCTCTGTCTAATGTTTGGTGCAATGCGGTGGACAGGTTTAATAGGATATCATTAGTTGACCTGTTGGAGCGGAAGCCAAACTGTCTGTTGCTGAGGAGTCTATGTTCGTCAAGGTAGGTAGTGATTCTTTTGGCAATCATAGACTCCAAAGTCTTACCAAGGACAGGCAAGAGGGACACAGGTCTGTAATTTTTCGGTTCCGTCTTTGTCGCCTTTTTATGAATGGCCGCTACTCTAGCCACTTTCCAGAGTGAGGGCCACTTACCAGTGCTCAGGCAGAGCTGGAAGATGGCAGTGACAGGTGCAGCTAACTGAGAGGCACAGTGCTTCAAAACGTGTGGTGATAAACCATCTGGGCCCAAGGCTTTCCTTATGTCAGTAGCTTGTAACTGTCTCCTCACCTCCTCTGTGTTGATGATGACGTCCTCGATTGTCGCATTGGTGAGCCGCGGCACAGCAGGGGGAGGACGTCCAAAGTCAGGGACAGTCATTTTAAGGGAGAAGTGAGAGGCCAGCACCTCAGCCTTCTCACAGCTCTTTGTGGCGATGGAACCGTCGGCATTGTTGAGTGGAGGTATGTGATCCTCCAGTGAGAAGCCTTGCAGGTCTTTAAGGGCGGCCCACCAAGACTTGCTGCCAACTGCTCGGCCTGACAGTTTGCCTCTCAGCTCCTCCTGCCACCGCTGTTGAGCAAACTGTTGCACCCGGCTCATATTGTCACACGCCTCTTTGTGACATTGTTTGTTGTGCTGGGTCGGGCATCGCTTGTACCGTTTCCAAGCCTTACTCTTCACATCAGCAGCTGTTCTACACTCGTACCCGAACCATGGCTGGTCGAGTGGTTTGACCGTGAAGGTGTGGTTGGGGACGTATAGCTCCTGAAGAGTGAGGATGGTATTTGTAAAGCTACTAACTTGGTCATCAACGTCACCTACCAGGATGGTACGCCAGGGTGAGGTACGTACCGCTTCTCGGAAGCCAGCCCAGTCAGCCTTTCCCCATAGCCAGTTGGTGCGCTTCATGGGGACATCTCGTAGTACCCCAACTTGTACAGTGGTGAGGACCGCCAGGTGATCAGAGGATCCCACAGTACCAAGAGGGCGGCAGGTGATGACGCCTTCTGGTAGGTCACTGATAACAGGGTCCAGGGAAGAACCTGATATGTGAGTTGGGAAGGTGACATGATTGGTGAGACTGTACACTGTTAGTAGTTCCTCAAAAGACCTGGCAACTAGGTATTGGTTTAGATCACCCACAATGATGGAGTGATTGCAGGCGAACTGTTGCAATAACCTGTCCAGGTGGGTACATAGGAATCTTATGGGCTCATCACCCTGCCACTGAGGCCGGTAGCAGATACAAAGGAGAGTAGAGCCATGACGTCTTGTAAAGATCTTGAAAAACATCATTTCAAGGTGGATAGGGAATGTTACTTCTAAAGGCTGAACTGAGAGGTTCTTACGAAAACAGACTGCTACACCACCGAACGTCCCACGATGCCTGTCACGTCTATACCACCTTGTGTACCCCTGAATGAGACCGTAGTTGCTGGGGATGGTGTCATTCAGAAAGGTTTCCACCGTGGCCACTACATCAGGTGAGTGGGGAATCACGTGAGAGTGGATGAGGTCGCCGATGTTGGTCTGAAGGCCCCTGACGTTGGCAGAAATGATGGTGAGGTGGTCACGGTTACTGGCTTGCATGACTCCACCCGCCGGGATGGTTGTAAGGAGGCTGTGCTGGGGCAGAACACGTCTGAAGTGGCTGTTGGTGTGATGGCAATAGAAGTTGTGCAGCCAAGTTGCCCTGCTGAGGCAGAGCAGGGGCTGCTGGGTGGAGAGAGGTAGGAGCAAGGAGGCGACTGAGTGACTGAACAAGAATGGCGTTGTTTTGCGCCTGCTCCGTCGAGATCCTGTGGAAGAACTGTTGTTGTCTCTCCTCTGTCAGTCTAGTATGACAATCTTGGGTGGAGTGTCCTTGACGATGACAGTAGTCGCACTTCTTTTTCCTCAGGCAGCTGGACTCTGTGTGGCCCTTACGTTTACAGTAGTGGCAGAACTGTGAGGGTGTAGAACGTGTCAGATTGGCTGCACTAGAAAAAGGTTTGAGCACTTGTTTTTTCTTGTTATTTGGTTTGTTGACTTGATAGCCCTGCCTCTGAGCGATGTTTACAGAATTGCCTGATGTAGGTACCCTGGAAGACTTTGGTGGTCGTTGTTGGCCTATGTTACCTGTCACAGGCTGAGCCGAATGGTTGTTATGTGACTGATTGGGACGTTGCAAGACAGGGATGGATGCAGCGCCAGGTGGGTCCTGTCCAGTTGTAGGTGCAGGTGCCGCAGTAGCAGACTGTTGCGTGCTTGACAGTGTCTGATCGTGAGTGTTGGGGTCAGGTTGAATCTGACTGGATGCAACAGGACCAGACTGAGTGGGCGAGTCAGGGTCAGTCACACTGTCGACTGGGTGGTCTGGGCAGGCCAGTCTAGGGCCAGGCGGGAAGGCACTGGTGGCACTCCTAAGGGGGCGAGGGGTGTCAGACGTCCACCAGTCTTGAGTGTCTTGGTTGGTGGTGACGTGATTGATCACGCGTTATCAATCCAGTCAGGGCGGGCAGACGAGGCTATAGTCCTGGTGCTGAGCGTCTCTAGACTGGAATGATTAGCAGCGATGTTGTCAATGAAGCTTAGGACACTAACGGCAGCGTCCCTAACACCACCGATATTCGAGGAAACTCTGCTGTAGAAACTGATAAGTTGATTTTTCTTGCTGAGTTCAAGTCGAAGATCACGGATGATTCTCACGAGCTCAGAAGGATTTAACTCGAGTAAATCGGCCGTGTCGTCTTCTGGTGAAGAGTCAGTCTGAGTGTCTGTTTGACTAGACTGAGAGGAGATGGTGTTATTCTTATCTTCCTTGTAAGATACAGGAGCTGTGATGCCCAGGGTCTCACGAAGGGAAGATACTTTGCTGCAGTCAAAGTCAGTCTCCGAGCCGAGACAGGTGACATGGGCAGAGTTGCAGCAGCGTTGGGTGACACACGCACGCGAGGCTGTGTTTACAGTTGTTTTACCGCAGACAGAACAGTAACTTTGCGGCGTGTATCCTGATATTCCTGATGGTCTGGCAATAGTTTTGTGATTATCTGCCTCCACTGTCATGTTAGTTTCAGGTTATGGGAACACAATGGACCAAGTGGAGGTTAAGTGTAGTCAGGGTGGTGGCGAGAGAGAGAGATAGTTGAGCCACGCACAAGGCAAGGCAAGGTGAGGTAGCGCGGCCTGCTGGGTCGTCAGCTGTGACAGTCCTCCGTTGCTATGGTAACCACACTGGGGACCGAGGGAGCAAGGGAGTGGAGTGTTGGAACAGGGAGGCGGGGTGGCCCGGGTGGGGGTGGTGATGTTCAGTGCGCATGCGCAGAAATGAGCCGCAGATTCGAAGGGGGGTTTTAGGGCTTGGGCTAGTTTTTTTCAAGTGAATTATAGACTGAGTCCATGCACTTATACCAAACTATAAACACCCCCGCATGCACGGCACATTCACCTACTTCTATGGTAAATCAGATCTTCGAAGGGTTCCTGAGTCACGGGAAAGTCCTGAGGAAGCTTACAGGCCATACGACGCCTCTGTTTGTAAACAGTCTCTCTCTCTCTCTCTCTCTCTCTCTCTCTCTCTCTCTCTCTCTCTCTCTCTCTCTTCTCTCTTCTCTCTCTCTCTCTCTCTTCTTCTTCTCTCTCTCTCTCTCTCTTCTCTCTTCTTCTCTCTTCTTTCTTTTCTCTCTTTCTTCTTCTTTCTTTTCCTCTTCTTCTTCTTCTTCTCTCTCTTCCTCTTCTTCTTCTTCTTCTTCTTCTTCTTCTTCTTCTTCTTCTTCTTCTTCTTCTCTCTCTCTTCCTCTTCTTCTTCTTCTCTTTCTTCTCTCTCTTCTTCTTCTTCTTCTTCTCTCTCTTCTTCTTCTTCTTCTTTCTCTCTCTCTTCTTCTTCTTCTTCTTTCTTTTCCTCTTCTTCTTCTTTCTTTTCCTCTTCTTCTTCTTCTTCTTTTCCTCTTCTTCTTCTTCTTCTCTCTTCTTTCTTCTCTCTTCTTCTTCTTCTTCTTCTTCTTTCTTTTCCTCTTCTTCTTCTTCTTCTTCTTCTTTCTTTTCCTCTTCTTCTTCTTCTTCTTCTTCTTTCTCTTCCTCTTCTTCTTTCTTTTCCTCTTCTTCTTCTTCTTCTTTCTTTTCCTCTTCTTCTTCTTCTTCTTTTCTTTTCCTCTCTTCTTCTTCTTCTTCTTTTCTTTTCTCTTCTTCTTCTTCTTCTTCTTTTCTTTTCCTCTTCTTCTTCTTCTTCTTCTTTTCTTTTCCTCTTCTTCTTCTTCTTCTTCTTTTCTTTTCCTCTTCTTCTTCTTCTTCTTTTCTTTTCCTCTTCTTCTTCTTCTTCTTTTCTTTTCCTCTTCTTCTTCTTCTTCTTTTCTTTTCCTCTTCTTCTTCTTCTTCTTTTCTTTTCCTCTTCTTCTTCTTCTTCTTCTTCTTTTCTTTTCCTCTTCTTCTTCTTCTTCTTTTCTTTTCCTCTTCTTCTTCTTCTTCTTCTTTTCTTTTTCTTCTTCTTCTTCTTCTTCTTCTTCTTCTTCTTCTTCTTCTTCTTCTTCTTCTTCTTCTTCTTCTTCTTCTTTCTTTTCTTCTTCTTCTTCTTCTTTCTTCTTCTTCTTTCTTTTCCTCTTCTTCTTCTTCTTCTTCTTCTTCTTCTTTCTTTTCTCTTCTTCTTCTTCTTCTTTCTTTTCTTCTTCTTCTTCTTCTTCTTTCTTCTTCTTCTCTTCTTCTTCTTCTTCTTCTTCTTCTTCTTCTTTCTTTTCCTCTTCTTCTTCTTCTTTCTTTCTTTTCTTCTTCTTCTTCTTCTTTCTTTTCCTCTTCTTCTTCTTCTTCTTCTTCTTCTTCTTCTTCTTCTTTCTTTTCCTCTTCTTCTTCTTCTTCTTCTTCTTCTTCTTCTTCTTCTTCTTCTTCTTTTCTTTTCTTCTTCTTCTTCTTCTTCTTCTTCTTTCTTTTCTTCTTCTTCTTCTTCTTCTTCTTCTTCTTCTTCTTCTTCTTCTTCTCTTCTTTTTCTTCTTCTTCTTCTTCCTTTTCCTCTTTTCCTTTTCCTCTTCTTTTTCTTCTTCTTCTTCTTCCTCTTCTTCTTCTTCTTTCTTTTCCTCTTCTTCTTCTTTCTTTTCCTCTTCTTCTTCTTCTTTCTTTTCCTCTTCTTCTTCTTCTTCTTCTTCTTCTTCTTCTTTTTCCTCTTCTTCTTCTTTCCCCTCCTGTTCTTCTTCTTTCCCCTCCTGTTCTTCTTTCCTTCTTCTTTTTATTCTCTTATTCTGTTTTCTTTTCTTTCCTTTCTTCTTCTTCTTCTGTTTTCTTCTTCTTTCCCTTCTTCTTTTCTTCTTCTTTTCTTCTTCTTTTTCTTTTTCTTCTTCTTCGTCTTCTTCTTCTTTTCTTCTTTTCTTCTTCTCTCCTTTTTCTTCTTCTCTCCCTTCTTCTTCTTCTCACCCTTCTTCTTCTCTCCTTCTTCTTCTTCTCACCCTTCTTCTTCTTCTCACCCTCCTTCTTCTTCTCTCCTTCTTCTTCTTCTTCTCTCCCTTCTTTTTTTCCCTTCTTCTTCTTTCCTCTTCTTCTTTCCCTTCTTTTCTTCTTCTCACCCTTCTTCTTCTTCTCACCCTCCTTCTTCTCTCCCTTCTTCTTCTTTCCTTCTTCTTCTTCTTCTTCTTCTTCTTCTTCTTCTTCTTCTTCCTCTTCTTCTGTCCTTCTTCTTCTTCTTTCCTTCTTCTTCTTTCCTTCTTCTTCTTTCCTTTCCCTTCTTCTTTTCTTTCCCTTCTTCTTTTCTTTCCTTCTTTTCTTTCCCTCCTTTTCTTTCCTTTCCTTCTTTTTCTTTCCTTCTTCTTCTTCTTTCCCTTCTTTTTCCC
>NW_025541706.1:38973-43488 GCF_017591435.1 Portunus trituberculatus
CTTCTTCTTCTTCTTTCTCTTCTTCTTCTTCTTCTCTTCTTCTTCTTTCTTCTTCTTCTTCTTCTTCTTTCTCTTCTTCTTCTCTTCTTCTTGGCCTACCTAGTAACATTGAATTTTTTTTTTCATACTACTCTTACCTGCAATACATCAGATTATTATGAACTACTGTTTTGCCGGAAAAGAAAAAAAAATATAGATCAATAAATCTAAATAGTGTACGTGCATTGTCATCTTAATTATTTACTATCATGTAGTCATCCTTTAGTACATAGTAGAAAGCTTGACAGGTCTCTAGTATTATGACGCTGAGGGATGTTCTTGATATTCTGGTGTGGTACTGTAGCCTGGTGAATGAACAGCCTGTAGCCAGAAACAGAAGTGTTGCTTCAAGTCTGGCTCCTGCTGAAACACTTTTTCGCATTGTTGTGTCCTGTCTTTCTATTGGGGGCCTTTTTTTTTCAGTAAGGTGTGAAAAACAGTCACAGGCAGCCTCATATAGTTTTTAATAGTTTTAAAAGCTCCATTGTCTTCTATTGCTAGTGCTCTGAATATTTGCTGGTAGCTGCCTAAAGTTTGTCTTCAAATAAGCCATTGTCTCGCCCATATTCTTCTATTCTTCTTTTTCTTCTTGATAGTATAAGATGGCACAATAGCCCAAAGAGCAGTTGTGCGTTGGCGTGACATTGTCTCGGGTGAGTGGTGAGCGGATGTCAGGTGTCACCCATCCCACACTGGCCGGCCATGGCGCGCATCGAGACAGTGAGTCATCGTGTGACCGCATGATGGGGCAAAGGCGCGCGAATTTGAATTACCCACCAAGACCCACCCAGACACCCAGCGACAAAAGACACATCATGTGACGTGGCTTTTAGTTAGCTGGAGTCTGCAGTTTAGAGAAGTGTGGTGGTCTCTACACTAATTTAGCCTCTCCGGGAACTCGTTGTTGATGTGAGCCACCTGTCCCTCCCTTGCTAATGGCAGTGTTTTCATCCCTATCCTTCAGAGTGACTGGTTCTTATCACTTTTCTATCTTTCCCTCATATTGTATAAGGAATATTTCAGTTTCTTGGTCTTTCTGGAAGTGTGTCTGTTAGTCTCTAGAGTAAGTGGAGAACACCTGGCGACAGGTGCTGCCAGCCAACTTTCGCAAGGGTTGCAGAAGTGTGTCAGGTGTGGCTGAAGGTGAGGTTGGGTGCTGGTTTTGTTCCCCCATTTTGCCCACTTTGCCTTGAGTGACTACATTGGCCTCACTCTATGGGACAGAACTGTGAGGATAAAAGCTGCAAGCGCCGGGATGTGAGTCTCATTCGTGACCGAGATTCTAGGCATTATCAAGACCATGTGGGAGCTTTCTACCACTGTTGGAGGCATCCAACACAGCAGTGTCTTATATACATGCATTTTCACTCCCTCAATTTATGATTACATCTTTACAGAAATTTCGAAAACTCTTCGATTAATTATGCCTTCTCGTCTCAGACAATGCGATGCCTGTCATGGCAGGTTTGATCCTCAATATTTCAGGAATTTTTCTGCTTGCAGGTTGTCACCTTCAAAGTAATATGGACAAGCACGAGGAGAAGTGTAAGCAGTGTGATGACGTCGTGCAGTAGCTCGAAACATGAAAGGATTTTGTTGTCTCTAATACAGATTGCACCTCTACAGACGCTGTTTTTGCAATCATTTTCTCAGCCACTCAAGGGGCTCCTGCCCGCCCCCATGGTGTGCCCTCAGAGACATCAGTCACTGAAGTTGGGAATCGTGCCACCACCACTAATTTAAAGAAATTTGTGCACATTTCAACACACAACAGATATCAGATTTTAAATGAAGAGGAAGAAAATGCGCAAGAGATGACACTGGTCGGAGACTCGATAGTCAGAGGTCAGCTCTCTGAGTTCTGTGGCAGAGCTCGTATGACACGGAAGCGTCTATGCATGCCCAGTAGACGCTTAAGACGACATTACGCAACATGTGACGAGGCGGCCAGCGGAACTACTAATAATACCTTCTTTGTTACCCATGCAGCAGATACAAATAACGTGGAAAATATCAGGTCCAAAGAGCTCATGGAAAATTATAAGAGGATGATACAGCGGTAGGAAAGTAAATCCAATATTATTGTTTCAGGTGTCCTTCCCCAGACAAGAACATCGACTGTTTTCTATAACAGAATCTTCAGTATTTAAAGCTGTCTCAGTTCTCTCTGCATTGAGGAAGGAGTCTCTGGGATGACTTTTACAATTAACCTTCTGTATTTCAGCCTGATGGTTTAAACCTAAATGGAATTCGAGCAGCACGACTTGGCAGGAGCTTTAGTAATAAAGTTTCTAGTTTCAGAAAAAAAAACCCCGCGCTTCCCAACCTCCATGTGTAACACTGTAAAAGCTTGTCTGATCAATGCTCACAGCCTCAGAAATAAATTTTCAGATTTAGAAACCTTGGCAGCTTTAGAAAATTATCACATTATTGGCATTACTGAGTCTTGGCCAAACTCTGCGTACAGAGACTTTCTTGCAGAATATAACTTGGCAGGTTGTGAAATGTTCAGCTACGAGAGAGAGAAAACAAAATAGGAGACTGTATGTTGCTCTATGTGAAAGCCAGTCTTCAGACAACCATACTTAAAATCAATAGAATAAACAGTAAAGCTTTTTGTCTCATCAACTCCCCTCCTCTGACTGACTGTCTTCAGCCTCTTTCTCACTGCCGAAATGTTGAATCTTTTACTATCTTTTATCGCTATTTTCATGCTTACTACTCTACTGGTCTTGCTAACTGCATGCCTCCCCTCCTCCTGTGGCCTCACTACACAAGGCTTTCCTCTTCCTCTCATCCCTATTCTGTCCAACTCTCTAATATAAGAGTTAACCATTACTTTCAGTCATTCATACCTTTCTCTGGTAAACTCTGGAACTCCCCGCCTGCTTCTGTATTTCCATCTTCCTACGACTTGACTTCTTTTAAGAGGAAGGTGTGAAGACATTTGTCCCCTACGACTTGACTTCTTTTAAGAGGAAGGTGTGAAGACATTTGTCCCTCACTTCTGGATAACTCTTTATCATTCTTTTCAGGAACTTGCAGTGTAAGTGTATTAAAAAAAATTTTTTTTTTTTCCTTGGTTAGTTTCCCTCTTGCATAAAAAAAAAAAAAAAATACAAATATATTGACATGTATTGTCAAACATAAATAACACATATATAGATTCAACTGTTTGTTCAATTTTGCAGCAGAGTTTAAATATCCCTTGTTCAGTTTTGCAGCAGTGTCTATATATAGATTCAACTGTTTATTCAGTTTTGCTGCAGAGTCTATATATAGATGTCAATCTGCAGTGCCCATTTGCTGAAAAACTATATATAGATGTATGGATGAAGATCAGTAGAGTCTACATGTAGACAGTTTTTTATTTGGTAGTACAGTGGTAGCTTGAGATACAAGTTTAATTTGTTTGGTGATGGAACTCATATCTCAAAAAAAAATTTCCCACTGGTGCCATTAATCCATTCAAGCCTCCCTTAAAAAGAGCACCACTATTTTTTTTTTTTTTTTTTCAGGTTAGAAAAGATATTTATAAATAATAATTGCTGCACAGAAACATAATAAAACATAATAAAAGATGATATAAATAGATAAACTACTCTTATAAAGTATATTTATCTCGGAGGATGCATTCCACAGGACGTTACTGCATTCCCAACCCGCACTTTTAACGAGGGAGTATAAAGCACACAGGGGGTGGCAAGCCAGAGTGGTATACAAGCCGTGGCCAGAAAACAGGAGCAGTGCTGAGGGGATTAAAGCATTCTTCACCCAAAAAAATTGAGACAGTCGTTGCCATAATAAGCATTTGTTAATGATTATTGTATAAGCAAAAATTGTACCAGTGCTAATTTATGGTATTATTTTTCAGGCAAATCCTTACAACAAAGAACAAACTGTGGGAGTCGGCTTATCAAGTTGTGATAAGCCAGGTACAGCTAATCATGTTGGAGACACATGGGACCAAGCTGAAAGTTAAAATGTTCTGAAAATTTATGAGATCATGTGACTGTGAAGAGAGGAAATGACTGATCTATAGACTTAAGTTACCATAACAACACAGTCTGAAAACTTATGAGGCTGTGTGACTATGAAAAAGGAAATGACTGACTTATGGGTGGCACAGAGTGCTAGATAGGATCCTGAAAAGAGCTACTTATAGGTACTGTTCCACCAAGAATGTGTGGGATTGAAAAATGCTGGTTGCATGCTTTCAAATGCATTAATATTATGATGGCTTCTAATTAATGAAAGTTCAAGGTCACCATTGACATATTGATATATTCATACTATAAATAATTTTCCAGAAATAAGCTATTGTACCAAACTGCTCTAATTTTTTAATCTCATGAGGGTGAAAATCATGTTCCAAAAATTTGTGATTTAGTTTAGAGATTGTATATTTTGATATGTTTTTCTTTGAATTGGTCTGCTTTTATTGTCATGAAGCAGTAATTATGTCTGTTCTATTCA
>NW_025541707.1:0-5894 GCF_017591435.1 Portunus trituberculatus
TAATAAATATTATATATAAAAATTTAAGTCTACAATAAATTTTCAACTTAATATACAATAAATATTAACACCAATTTATAATATACAATAAATATTAACATGAATTTTCAACTTTGCAAAATTTTAAGAAATTTCAACTTCACAAATTATTTTTAAACAACTTTTCAAGTTAACAAATATTCAAAGAGAGAGAGAGAGAGAGAGAGAGAGAGAGAGAGAGAGAGAGAGAGAGAGAGAGAGAGAGAGAGAGAGAGAGAGAGAGAGAGAGAGAGAGAGAGAGAGAGAGAGAGAGAGAGAGAGAGAGAGAGAGAGAGAGAGAGAGAGAGAGAGAGAGAGAGAGAGAGAGAAAGAGAGAGAGAGAGAAAGAAGAGAGAGAGAGAGAGAGAGAGAGAGAGAGAGAGAGAAAGATTAAGAAAAAGAGAGAGAGAGAGAGAGAGAGAGAGAGAAAGAGAGAGAAGAGAGAAGAGAGAGACAGAGAGAGAGAGAGAGAGAGAGAGAGAGAGAGCAATCAAAGTCATGTAATATCATGACCTTTCACACACACATTAAAATTGTTTCTAAATACACAAATCTAAAATGGTCTAATGGTACAAATCTCAAAATGTCCCACTGAATTGATTAAAATAGTGAAGGTTGTACATTAATCCTTTGACCAATTATAGACCCTTGCTAATATCAATAAAATGGAGAGGTGTATGGAGATCACAAGATTAATGGCCACAGTCTTCACTATTTCAACCCTTCAGTTACAGATCTGTGTACCATTAAACCATTTTATTGATATTAGGAAAAGTTTATAGACATCAGAAGGTTAATGGTCACAGTCTTCACTATTTAACCCCTTCAGTACTGGGACACATTTTTACCTGAGATCTGTGTACCATTAGACCATTTTATTGACATTAGGAAAGTTTATAGACATCAGAAGTTAATGGTCACAGTCTTCACTATTTTAACCCCTTCAGTACTGGGACACATTTTTACCTTGACATTTGTGTACCATTAGACCATTTTATTGACATTAGGAAAAGGTCTATAGAGGTCAGAAGATTAATACATTCTTCACTATTTTAACCCCTTCAGTACTGGGACATCTTGAGATTTGTGTACCATTAGACCATTTTATTGACAGTAGGAAAGATCTATAGACAGAAGATTAAGCCCATTCTTCATATTTTAAAATACAACACTTGAGATTTTTTACCATTAGACATTTTTTGACATAGGAAAGATCTATAGCAGAAGATAATGGCACATTCTTCACTATTTTAACCCCTTCAACTGGGACATTTTAGAAAGTGTACCATTAGACATTTTATTAATAAAAAAAAAGGGTCTAGGAAGGCAGAAGATTAAAAACCAATTTAGAGGGAAATTTTTAGAGAGGGACCAAGACCAAGACAAGAAGGGAGAGAAGGAAAGAAAAAAGAAGGGAAAAAAAAAAGAGAGAAAAGAGAGAGAGAGAGAGAGAGAGGAGAGAGAAGAGAAGAGAGAGAGAGAAGAGAGAGAGAGAGAGAGAGAGAGAGAGATCAAAGTAAACAATCAAATAGTAATAATATACATGAAAAACAAAAAAACACAAATCTTGTGCCATCATTAGCATTAAAATGGTCTAATGGTACAAATTAAGGAAAAAATATCTAATTGAAAAATAGTGAAGGCTGTATTAATCCTTTGAAATGATTGAATATCAATAAAATGGGAGGGTATGGGATCACAAGATTAATACAGTCTTCACTATTTAATTCAGTACTGGGACACATTTTTGAGATCTGTGTATTAAACCAATTGATATTGGAAAATTTATAGACATCAGAAGGTTAATGGTCACAGTCTTCACTTTTAACCCCTTCAGTACTGGGAACATTTTACCCTGAGATCTGTGTCCATTAAACCATTTTATTGAATTAAAAAAGACATCAGAATTAATGGCACAGTCTTCCTATTTTAACCCCTTCAGTAGGGAACATTTTCCTTGACATTTCTGTACCATTAGACCATTTTATTGAAAGGAAAGGTTGGGAAGATTAAAATTCTTCATTATTTTAAAATACTGGACATCTTGGATTTTGTGTAATTAGACCATTTTATTGACATAGGAAAGATCTTAACTCAGAAATAATCATTCTTCACTATTTTAACCCCTTCAACATTGGAACATTTTTACCTTGAAATTTTGTCATTGACATTTTATTGACATCAAAAGGTCTTGGGGAAAGGAAGTCTTCACTATTTTCCCCTTCAGTACTGGGACATATTTCTACCTTGAGATCTGGTACCATTAGACCATTTATTGACACTTAAAGATCTATAAGGCAGAAGATTAATAATTTCACTATTTTCCCCTTCAGTACTGGGACACATTTTTACCTTAATTTGTGTACCATTAGACCATTTTATTGACATTGACTATTGGGAGAAAAAGTCTTCATTTAAAGTACTGGGTTTTCCTTAAGGTAACAAGAAGAGAGAGAAAGGAGAAGAGAGAGAGAGAGAAAAAAGAGAAAAAAGAGTTGTAAAAAGGGAGAAGAAAATTTTATTTTAAAGGAAAATCGAAAATGCCAGTATTCTGTGGTTGGCGTGTTGTTGAGAAAAAGTTTTTAATGGTTTTCGAACCAAGAGTGACCATTTCTACATAAGTGGGAAAACAACTTAAAAAACCCTTTGCCAGGAAACCTTGTTCCCTTGGGGGGTTGTTGAAGACCCAATTTTGTTCACCTTTTAACCCAGACTGGGCACATTTTTCCCTTGAGTTTGTAATTGAAATTGAAATTTGAAGGTCTTGAAGGTAAAATTTCTCTTCAACAATGATTTTGTAAAAAATCCCAAATGCCCAAATATGGGGGATGAATTAAGTAAAAAATTCCATAAAACTTTCTTCAAATTCAAAAACTGCCAAATTTTTACCTAAAAACATGAAATTTTAAAATACCATAAAAACATGAAAGGTCAAAAATAAAAATCCAAAATCCAAAAAATTCAAATGGTTTAAAAATAAAAATACCAAATAGTCAAAAAATAAAAAATGAAATGGTCTTAAAAATCCAAAAAAAAGGTTTAAAACCATAAAAACTTTCTTAAATTAAAACATGCCAAATGGTTTAAAATACCATAAAAACATGAAATGGTCTTAAAATACATAAAACATCCAAATGGTCAAAAACCATAAAACATTAAATGGTCTTAAAATTCCATAAAAAAATGCCAAATTCTTTAACATTTTCCATTCCCATTTGTCTTTATTTTTTCTTTTTAAAAAATGGTTTGGTCTTTCCTTCCATGCCAAATGTTTATTTCCTTAAAAATTTTAAATGGTCCCTTACATTTTAAAATTAAAAAATGCCAAAAATGTCCTTTTAATACCTAAAACATGCAAATGTCTTAAAATTATCAAAACATTCAAACCTTAAATTTTCCCAAAAAAATTCAAAAATCCTAAAATGAAATTTAAAAATGCAAACTGCCTTCTAACATCCTCTGCTCAAATTGTGTCTTACCTTGGTTCGAAAATGGTTTAAATTTTTTTAAAAAATTTTGGTTTTCTTTCGTTTTGGCGGGGGAAATTTACAAGGATTCCGAAGAAGAGGGAAATTTTAATTTAGGGAAAAATTTAAAATTTGAAAAATAACAATTTAAAATTTTTAAAAATTTTCAAATTTTAAAGAAAAAAATGAAAAAAAGTTAAAATTATTAAAAAAAAAAAAAAAAAAAAAAAAAAGGAAAAAAAAAAAAAAAAGAAAAAGGTTAAACATCAAATGTTTAAAAAGGCCTTAAAAAACCAAATTTTTCTCAAAAATTAAAAAATGTACTTAAAAATTTAAGAAATTAAAAAAAAGAAAAAAAAATTTTCAAATTAAAAAAAAATTTATTTATCTAAAACAAATTTTAAAACAAAAATTAATTTTGAAAAAATTATAAAAGAATGGTACAAACCAAATTTAAACCCCAGTATGGGAAATTTTAAATTAATTTTCACCAAGAACCAAAAATTAAAAAGATAAAATCAAAATTAAAACAACTTCATATTTCCCCATATGGGAATTTCTTGGAGGTACCATTAAACCATTTTTAATTAAAATTTAAAAAGAATAATGGAATTTACATTTAATTCAAAATGGGAACATTTTATTATTTTAAATTAAATTTATTAATAAAATTAAAAAAATTAAAATTTAATTTTAAAAATCTGGGAAAACTTGAATTGGTCCAAACCAATTGCAAAAAATTAAACAAAATTAACTTCTTAATTTTCCCCTTCAAAAGAACTTTTAAAATTTTGTCAAATTAGACTTTTTCTAAATGCAAAAAAGTCTTCAATTTTAACCCTTCAGTCTAAAAGAAACCAAACTTTTTATTGAAAAGGAAAAAAAAATTAAAAAATTAAATTTTTTTAATGAAAACTTGAAAATTTCGGGGAAAAAGGGGGGGAAAAGAAAAAAAACAAATTTAAAGAAACCATAAAATGAATAATTTTTCATTTGGAAAAAAATTTTAAAAAACAAACAAAAAATCTTCCATCTCTTGGTAAAAAAAATGGTAAAAAATTTAAAATGGCCAGACTCATTTTAAAATAGTGGAAAGAAAATCCTGAAAACCCATGATTTTGGACATTTTAAAAAAGGTTTGAATAAAATTAATACAATCCACTTTCACCCCAGTTTGGGAAAATTTACCCAAAATTCCCAACAAAAAAATTTTTGAATAAATTGAAAATTTTAAATAGAAAATTTTAAGCCCTCAACTTCAAATGGGCAATTTTACCTTAATTTTGCCCTTAAATTTATTACATTAAGGTCAAAATCCAAAAAAAGCCAATTCTTAAAATTTAAAAATACCTAGCACCAAAAAAGGAAAGGGATCTAAATAAGTCAAAAAAAAACTCCAAATTTTTAAACCCTAAAACATGAAACTTTACCTTGAAATTTTTACCATAAAACATTTTTAAATACCATCAGAAAGGTCTTAAAAGGGCAAAAATTAAAAATCAAATCTTCATTTTTAAATCTCGGGTTTTTACCTTTTGGTCTTAATTTAAAACCTTTTTTTCCTTGGGGCCCTTGGGGGCAGGTTTTAAAGCCATTTCTTCCTTTTTACCTTTTTTATTGGGTTTTACTTATTTGTGAAAACATTTTTTCTTGCCTTTTTTTCGTTTAAAACCATTTCTTATTTCCTTAAAAACCACTTTTAAATTTTCATTAAACATTTTAAATGCCCTAAAAAAAAAGAAAAAGAAAAAAAGAAAAGTTTAACAAAACAACAAATTTCTTTAAATTAAAATGGGAAATTCTTAAAACCCTCCAAAATACTTTCCCTTAAAATTTAAAAATAAAATTTTATTTCTAAAATGAAATTTCTAAAAATTAAAATGAAAAATTATAAAACAAATGATTTCCCTTTTTCTTAAATTTTTGGGACAAAATTTTTGAAAAAATTTAAAAACCTTTCCTGAATGGACAAACAAATTATTCTTTTAAATTTTGGTTCTTAATAAAAATTAAATAAATTTAAATAATTAAAAAAATTTTTAAAATTTAAATTTGTTAAAATCAAATTTTGAAATTAATGCCCAAAAAATTTTATTTAATAATTTATTAAATTTTATTTAAATTTTAATTTTAAATTTATTTTTTTTTTTGGGTTTAAATTAAACGTCTTTTTTCAACCTGGTTTTGTAAAAACTTCAAAATCAAAAATAAAAAATTTAAAAATTGTCCTGTTTAAAATTTCCCAAAAAAAAATTCCAAAAACTTTTTAAATGCCCCCCAAAAAATCCCAAATGTCTAAAATCCTAAAAACAGCCAAATAAAATTAAAAATCAAATGTTTTAAAATACCCCAAAATAAACTGTCAAAAATTTTCTTAAAACTAAAAACATCAAACCCTTTAAAACCTAA
>NW_025541708.1:0-2500 GCF_017591435.1 Portunus trituberculatus
CTGCAGCTGCTCAATTGTATAAATGAGACCACAAAGGGAACCGGGAAGAGAGGACACGGGAATCACTCAGTCTGCAGCACTGCCTACATCCCCGTAAGTACCTCTCCTGGAGTATTCCACCGGGCGGCAGGTGACTACTGCCTACTCCATACAATATATATATATATATATATATATATATATATATATATATATATATATATATATATATATATATATATATATATATATATATATATATATATATATATATATATATATATATATATATATATATATATATATATATATATATATATATATATATATATATATATATATATATATATATATATATATATATATATATATATATATATATATATATATATATATATATATATATATATATATATATATATATATATATATATATATATATATATATATATATATATATATATATATATATATATATATATATATATATATATATATATATATATATATATATATATATATATATATATATATATATATATATATATATATATATATATATATATATATATATATATATATATATATATATATATATATATATATATATATATATATATATATATATATATATATATATATATATATATATATATATATATATATGTATGTATGTAACAGAGTTAGCAGTTGCAGGGGCGAGAAAAACTGGCGGAGACACCTAAGAACACCTAACTTCATAGAAGCTGTTTTAGCAAGAGATGAGATGTGAAGTTTCCATTTAAGGTTATGAGCAAATGACAGACCGAGGATATTCATTGTGGAAGAGGGAGACAGTTGTGTTTCATTGAAGAAGAGGGGATAGTTGTGTGGAAGGTTGTGTCGAGTTGACAGATGGAGGAATTGAGTTTTTGAGGCATTGAAAACTACTACATTTTCTCTGCCCCAATCGGAAATCTTAGAAAGATCTGAAGTTAGGCGTTCTGTGGCCTCCCTGCGTGATCTGCTGACTTTCTGAAGGATTGGACGTCTCCGAAAGAACATGGGAAGATGTAGGGTGGTATCATCAGCGTAGGAGTGGATAAGGCAAAAAGTTTGGTTAAGATCACTAATGAATAATAAAAAGAGTGGGTGACAGGACAGAACAATGAGGAACACCACTATTAATAGATTTAGAAGAACAGTGGTCATCTACCACAGCAGCAATAGAGCGGTTGGAAAGGAAATATGAGATAAAGTTGCAGAGAGAAGGATAGAAACTATAGGAGGGCAATTTTGAAATTAAAGCTTTGTACCAGACTCTATCAAATGCTTTTGACATGTCTAACGCTACAACAAAAGTTTCACCGAAATCTCTAAAAGAGGATAACAAAAACTCAGTAAGGAAAGCCAGAAGATCACCAGTAGAGCGACCTTGACGTAAGCCATACTGGCGATAAGACAGAAGATTGTGAAGTGACAGATGTTTGAGGATCTTCCTATTCAGGATAGATTAAAAAACTTTAGACAAGCAAGAGATTAAAGATATGGGACGGTAGTTTAAGGGGTTAGAACGGTCAATCTTTTTAGGAACAGGCTGAATATAGGCGAACTTCCAACAAGAAGGAAAGGTAGAAGTAGATAGACAAAATTGAAAGAGTTTGGCCAGGCAAGGTGCAAGCACGGAAGCACAGTTTTTGAGAACAATAGGAGGGACCCCATCAAGACCATAAGCTTTCCGAGGGTTTAGGCCAGCGAGGGCATGGAAAACATCGTTACGAAGAATTTTTAACTGTAGACATGAAATAGTCAGAGGGAGGAGGAAAGGGAGGGACAAGTCCAGTATCGTCCAAGGTGGAGTTGTGAGCAAGGGTTTGAGAGAAGAGTTCAGCTTTAGAGACAGAAGAGATGGCAGGGGTGCCATCGGGATGAAATAAAGGAGGGAAAAATGAAGAAGTGAAGTTATTTGAGATGTTTTTGGTTAGAAGTCTCGAGGCGAGTTTCAGTTTGAAAGATTTTGACGTTTTCTACTTGTGAAGGAGTGTTTGGCAAGTTGAAGAACAGTCTCATTATTCCTGCGAAGAGATATAAAGTGCGTGAGATTCAGGAGATGGAAGACTCAAGTACCTTTTTTGGGCAACCTCTCTTTCATGTATAGCACGAGAACAGGCTGAATTAAACCAAGGTTAAGAAGGTTTAGGTTGACATAAAGAATGAGGAATGAACACCTCCATGCCAGACACTATCACCTCTGTTATGCGTTCACCACAAAGAGATGGGTCTCTGACATGGAAGCAGTAATCATTCCAGGGAAAATCAGCATATTACCTCTTCAGGTCTCTCCAACTGACAGAGGCAAAACGCCTGAAGCACCTTCGCTTTGGGGGATCCTGTGGAGAGATTGGAGAAATAGGGTAAGATATAGAAATGAGATTGTGATTGTAGGAGCCGAACGGAGATGAAAGGGTGACAGCATAAGCAGAAATATTAGAGGTGAGGAAGAGATCAAGAATGTTGGGTGTGTCTCCAAGACTGTCAGGAA
>NW_025541708.1:7500-25000 GCF_017591435.1 Portunus trituberculatus
GCATGGGGACGAGGTACCCGTCCACGGCAGCCAGCGCTCCTCCCATTGTAGTCCCAGTAGGTGGTTTCCTTGCCCTGGAGCCAATTTTTGTGTAACTGTTTTTTATGGGAAAACACAAAAACATTCAGGTTCTCGTGAGGTGGCTGACCTGGCCCACGAGACGTCATCTTCAGGTCTGAGTGGAAGGAGGATTCCCTCCACAAGGGCCTCCCACAGCAGTCTCTTGTTCTGGGTGTTCTTCTGAAGGACGCAGTTCTGCTGCATTTGACTCCCTTCTGATGGTAAATGTTAATCCATCCTTTTCCTATCACGCCTTGCACTCACTTCTCAAGGTGTATGGCACGGTTGTTCGCATTCCACTTGTTTATGATAAGGACTTTCCTTCTAACCGCTGCTATGTGACGTCTCTGTCATGTGATAAAGCCCGTTTGGCTTATGAACATGTAGCATCTCTGCCCCTTGCTGGCTCTGGCTTTAAAACTGAATTTCTCCAGTCACGTAATATTTCAGACAGTGACATGGATTACATCCCAAATGTTTTTGAAAACTATTTAGAGAATTCAGTTCCTGAAGTCCGCCAGATCCCGCCTCCACGTTGGTTTGTGGCGTACTACAGAAATGGGCGTGGAATTTCATCCATGCCTCCCGGTACCTGTCCAAAGAGATCGGCACGATTCCTGAGGGAAACCTCAAGAAATATGGAAGGGGTGCTAGTGGGAGCTAATGATCTTACGCAGGCAAGGATGTTGCAACATCTCCCATGCCCTTCTGACAGCATGTTTGAGACCGTTAAGGCTCATCCCACCTTTAATTATAGTAAAGGTTGTGTTTATAGTCAGGATCTTTATGAATTTCCTGAAGAGGAAATACTAGCAATGTGTCCTAGCTCATTCCAAAAGGTGACTAAGATGAGGAACTCCTCCAACATGGTCCTTCTCACCTTTTTTGGTTCCACCCTTCCTGACCGTGTTAATATCGGTCCTATCAATCTTAGGGTGAGGCGTTTTGTTTCTCGCCTCTTCAGTGTTTCTCATGCTATGGGTACGGTCACGGCAAAAGCTCCTGTAAGGAAGCTTCTCGATGTGGTAATTGCTCTGCACTAGACTCACATTCTGAGGAGCATTGCAATGCTGCTGCTTATTGTTTCCATTGCCGTGATGCTCACCAGGTACGTTCCAGGCAATGCCCCAGGTATCGCCTGGAGCAGGACATTCTACAGCTTGCTAACAGTCAGTTCATCAGCCTTGGTAGCGCCCGCCGTGAACTCCTGTACCGCCAGAAGGACGGTACTGGTGCGACATCCTATGCTTCATTGGCCGCTCGCTCTTCAGCTGAGTCTGCCGGTCCGAAAGACAACTCCTGCTACCTCTCGCTCTGTCGGGGCGGGTGGTCCTGTTCATTTGGCCAATAGGTTTGCCCTTTTGTCCGATGACTCAGTTGAGTCATCTCAAGAAGTGACGAGAATAATACGGACTTGACCAAAGTCACCCATGTAGTGGATGTCCATTTGCCAACTGTATCGCCTAAGCCTTTGAAGGGCCTGACCAAACGGCACCGCGGCTCTGCGGAGTCGATAGATTTTGCTCAGCCTAAGCAATCTAAGGTTTCTCCCGGTGCACATGATCGTGAGTCCTCTAGGGACCGCTCTGCAATGGTAGCTCAAGCAGTTTCTGTCCAGCCTTCTGTGACGACCTCCGTCTCAGATCGGGCTTCTTGTGATGACGACGGTCTTAGCATGGAGACGTCCGATAATATTGTCACAGCCGTCCCCCGTGGACCCACTGTATCAAAAGTGCAGTCCAGCCTGACCTCGTCCTCCGAGGACCGGTAGAAGTGATGATGGTTCTCATCACCCACCGATAGGCCGAAAGGCTGCGGTCCAACGACCAAGCACATCTCAACTCCCGCTGTCTTCTCGTCGGTTAATTATTTCTAGTCAGGTGAGTCACGGGCAGCCTTCAAAAGGCTCGCCCGTCCACTGCACCCAAATAGTCATCTTCAAGCTTCTACAGTGGAACTGTAGAGGCCTTCGCGCCTCGTGGGGAACTCCGAGCTTTGCTGTCGGAGTTCTCTCCAGCCTGTGTAGCTCTACAAGAGACTATGCTAGGTGATAGTACTTATTCTAGTCCTCCTGGCTATCGTGCCTTTTTAACACTCCTTTCCTGACCAGGGCCACCACGGTGGCACAGCTATTCTAGTCCGTCAGGATATACCTGTTGTCCCTTGCAACTCAACTCTCCCTTCAGGTGGTTGCTGTTAAGGTCTTTATGGGACGATCCTACACCATTTGCAGTTTATATCTCCTCCTCGGCTTCCTGTCTCCAGGGGTGAGCTTGACGGCCTGGTGCGTCAGCTGACTCCGCCTTTTCTTTGTTGGGAGATTTTAACGGCCGTCACCCATTGTGGGATGAAGGTGCTAGTAATCCTCGTGGGGTTTTAATCGGTTCTTTTATTGAGGATGAGGGATTGGAGGTTTTAAATTCTGGGATGTTACACATTTCCACAGTCCTACTGGGACTTTTACAGCTATCGATCTTTCTATTTGTACATCTAATTCTTTCCTTGATTTTAATTGGCGGGTCCTACCGGATTTACACGGTAGTGACCACTTTCCGATTTTATTGGAATCTGTGAACTCTGAGCCACAGTCCCGGCCCCACGCTGGGTTTTAGACAAGGCAGATTGGCCTCGATTCACAGACCTTAGCTCTTTATCCGTCCGCTGGCTGACTTTTCTACTTGTGCTGAGGCTGTTGATTATTTTACCGATTTTTTATTTCAGTAGCGCTTCAGACAATCCCTAGGACGTCAGGTCGCTTTACTAAGCGTCCCGTTCCTTGGTGGAACGCAGCATGCACTAAAGCTGTGAAAGAGAAACGGGCAGCTTTCTCGTCTCCGGCGACATCGTGGGGACCCGCAGTGCCTGGAAGCTTTTCGGCGCTGCCGAGCTCGGGCCCGCCGCGTTTTGAAAGAGGCACAAAGAGCCTCTTGGAAAGCTTATGTGTCTTCCATTAATGCCCACACCCTCTTACGGATGTCTTTAACAAAGTCCGCCGAATTGCTGGGAAGTATTCTGCTCCTTCCCCACCAGTTTTGTTGTCTGCTGGGCGAACGGTGGCAGACCCTAGGACTGTCGCCGACCTCTTCGCGGAGCACTTTGCCAGTGTATCCCGGAGGCATCCTGCAGCCCCGGTCGCACGTCACCGCCAGAGAATGGAATCTCTCGGCATAAATTTTTCTTCCTCTGGAGGGGAGTCCTATAATGTCCCCTTCTCTGCCTCCGAGTTGCGGACTGCTTTGTCCCAGTGTCATGACTCTTCTCCTGGCCAGATGATATTCCTTATGCCTTCTTGCGCCACATGTCTGACAGTGCTTTTAACTTTTATTAAATCTTTATAATATGATTTGGCATACCGGTGACTTTCCATCTTCTTGGGCTGTGGCAGTGGTTCTCCCATTTCCGAAGCCTGGGAAAGATAATCTCCAGGCTACGAACTACCGTCCTATATCTTTGACGTCTTGTATTTGTAAAGTGTTAGAAAAGATGGTAAATGTAAGACTCATGTTGAACTTGGAGAGGGGGAAGTACTTGTCATCGGTACAGTACGGCTTCCGAACGATGAGGTCTACTACGGATGCTCTTTTATCCCTAGAATCTTCTATTTGTGAGGCCTTTGCTAATCACCACCACCAGGTTACTGTATTTTTTGACCTGGAGAAGGCCTACGACACAGCTTGGTGTCATGGGATTTTACGTTCCTTGTTTAATTTTGGTCTCCGTGGCCACCTTCCTATTTTTATCCAGACGTCTTTTACAGGTTCGAGTGGGGAGTGTTCTCTCCGATGCTACTGCTTTAAATGACGGTGTCCCACAGGGAAGTATTCTTAGTGTTACGCTATTCGCAGTTGCAATAAATGGTGTTATAGATACTCTACCGGATGGCGTTCACAGCTCTTTATATGTGGACGACTTGTGCATCTCTTTTGCTGCTGCTAGGATGTCACTGATTGAGCGAAAGCAATAAATCGGGTGTCCAGTTGGGCCAACATAAACGGTTTTCGATTCTCCACCTCAAAGACCGTGTCTATGCATCTTTGTCGAAATCGTGGCGTCCATCCAGATCCCGATTTATTTTTAGCCAATAGACGCATCTCATGTGTGGAGGCCACTCGATATCTTGGCCTATTGTTTGACAGCCGTCTTACTTGGGTTCTCCATTTCCGTTCTCTTAAAGCGTCTTGCAGGACACCACTATCCCTTCTTCATGTTTTAAGTCACACCTCTTGGGGTGCGGACAGGGACACTTTGCTGCTTCTTCACCGTACACTTATACTTCCAAAGCTGGAGTACGGCTGTGAGATCTATTCATCCGCAACGGATGCACGACTACGCACGCTTCATCCCGTGCATCATGCTGGGGTCCGCTTGGCTATGGGTGCATTTCGGACATATCCAATACCTAGCCTTCTAGTGGATGCTGGTTTCTGGCCGCTCGACCTCCGGCGCCAGTCTTCGATGCTCCGGTGTTGGTTTCGCACCCACCGTCTTCCCGATTCTGTCCCTTGTCTGTCAATATTGCGGGACTCGCGTTCGCAGGCGTATGTCACTCGACCTAGTCTACCTAAACCTTTTGGTCTTCGAGTGGCAAACCTGATGATGGAGTTGTCCATCGATCCCACTTCTGTTTCCTCTTTCTGGCTCCCACGAGTTGGTTATTGGCAGCTTCCGGTTGTTTCATTATGCCCTCCTGCCATGGATGGCATGAAAGATTTTCTGCCAGCTCTGTCCCACACACGGTTTTCAGAACACTTTTTTATCCATTCTGATGATATCCCCGTTTTTACTGATGGTTCCAAATCCGACGCAGGTGTTGGGTTTAGTGTGGTTTTCCCCTCTTTTTATCGGTGTGGCAGCCTTCCTTCAGTGGCGTCCGTTTTTACTGCGGAGCTGTCTGCCATAGTCCTAGCTTTACAGATAATTTTTACTCTCCCGGTTTCGTCTTTTACAATTTTTAGTGACTGTCGCAGTGCTCTTACTGCTCTCTCTTGCACTGTCTCCCTTAATCCTTTGTTTTTTCCAGCCCTGGAGTGGCTATATCTTCTTACCAAACGAGGATATCGTGTTGGGTTATGTTGGGTCTGTGGTCACGTAGGTGTTCCCGGGAATGAACACGCAGATCGCCTCGCTAAAGAGACAGCAAGTAGCGTTCCATCTCCTGCCCCTGTTCCGTTTCGAGACTTATTTCATTTTATTCGTGTGGCGATTGCAGCAATTTGGCAGAGGAGATGGCTAACGGGGATCGCAACCTCGAAAATGGGAGAGATCACTACTTCCTCACTCCCTTAGTGGACATACTCCCATGTCCGGGATCGCCGTGCACAGACTTTATTGGCGCGACTGCCCATAGATCACACGTACCTTACACAAAGGTACCTATTGACCAGGGACCCACAACCTTATTGTGATGACTGTTTAGTGCCGCTCACTGTACGGCACCTGCTTATAGAGTGCCCTAGTTTAATTGAGTTACGACACCGCTACCTCTACCGGTGTCGCGGTAGAGATAGCGGTGTCTTTTACCTATCTAAGGTCCTTGGACCAGCTTCTCTGGCTCCTGGCTATGACGTTTTTAGATTTCTGGCAGAAGCGGGCTTCCTCCTCAATCTGTAAATTTTATTTCTTTTTATTATGTATTTTAATATTTTATTTTATTTTATTGTAGTCTTAGTTTTTAGTTACCTTTTTACTGTTTTTAACTACTTTTAGTTTTCTTAAACTATAGTTGCGGCGCCATATGACCCTAGCTGTTGCGGCGCCCAAAGAAAATCCCCCCACCCCCCGGCATAAGAAAAAAAATATTGCAAGGTGTCTGGCACATACAACAAAAAGCCGTGACAGCAAAAAGAAAAATAATACAAATATATACATAGAGTGTAATACATAATACATCACACTCCCAAAAAAACTATGAACTTGCCCTTTGATGTAGATTATATTGACAAGGCAGGAACAAAAGAGGAAGTAGGCAAAGGTGGAGAAGAGATAGGCAAGAGTGGAGAAGACGTAGGGGCAGGGGCCAAGACATTACTTCTCTTCATCCAATCAGTAGGAAGTACTTCTGAAGTCTGTGTTTCCTCATCATAGATTTTGAATTTGTTGCCACTCATATTTTCAGTAATGACATATGGCCTGTATAATCTAGACGTTAATTTTGACTGTGTCAGAATGAACCTTAATAACGACATTTTACACGTGGAAAGAAACTAGAGTTGTCTTGGCATGCTGATTCTGTAACACGAGAAATGTGATAGTTATGTTTAACTGAATCGTGAATGATTTGCAAGGCTTGCAATTGTTTCTGTGAATAATCATCAAATGAGTAAACTGGAACACGAGGCTTTCGTAAAAGATCATATGGTAATCCTTCTTCAAAACCACAGACAATATAATGAGATGTTTTTTCCAGTAGAAGAATTTATAGAGCCATTCATACGAGGAGCCACATGAGGGAGCCAATCTTGCCAAATATTCTCAAGAAAAGAAGTGCTGTAAGGGCAATGAAAATAAGAAACTATTGCATGTGTGACGACTGTTGAGGCAGACTTGTTAGGCTGAAATGATCTGCACACACTAAAAGACATGCTGAACCTTTTCGGTTGCGAGGTTGACATAGCATATCTATGGTCACAGTTTCAAAAAGACCAGCACGATTAGGATATTCAAGTATAGTTGATGTGTTTGTAGTTCTTTTCTTACATGCACAGGACATGCGTTCCTGGCCAATAATGATTAGTATGTGCCATGGCTAAGGTCTTGTCACACCCTGGGTGATCAGCTTGAGGACTTTATGAAGGAGGTGGAGGATTGTAGGAACTAGCGATTCTAGAATGACTATTTAATTAAGTTTTTGATCATTAACTTCTACTGTACATGTGAGGATTTAATTCTCAATATTAAATTCAGACAAAGGAACAGGAAATTTTGTCAAGTTCATTAGATTCTAACATGTAAATGACTTTAGACCAAACAGAGTCCTCATGCTGAGCTACTGTTAATTCCTGAAGGGAAAAAATGCTAACTTGAGTAATGGCAGCTACAGCAACATTGCAAAAAAGGGCATCGTCTGACTCTATAAGGTTAGCACGACCAGGTAAATATTTCATGTCAGCTTTTAAATCTTTAACAGTCAAAAACCATCTAGCAAGGTGATCTGTAAGGTTTTTCTCTTTAAACAACTTGGTTATAGTTGAGTGATCTGTGTATACAGTGACAGGGTAATCACAGAAATGTCAAAGTGACCACAGTACAGAAAGAGCTTCAAGATGAGTAACTGAATAGTGTGACTCAGCATCATGAAGAATCCGACTGGTAAAGGTAAAGGCATGGACAGCGAATAGATGGACAATATGAGGATGTTGTCCATCTACTCGCTGCATCAAAACAGCACCAAGGGCAAGAGCACAAGCGTCTGTGCACATGATAAAAGGGAGTAGAAAGGAAAAGACAAAACTGGAGCCTGAGTCAAAGCTTCTTTGAGCTTGTCAAAGCTTTGTTGCTGATTAGCAGTCCATTGGAAAGAGACTTTTTTTATGTAAAGAAAAAGCAATGGTAGCAAAGTTTTAATGAAAGTACGGTAATAATTAGCTAAACCCAAAAATAAGTTGAGATTAGTGGTGAAAGTGAAAAATTGAAAATTTTGAAAGACTTTGACTTTATCATGAGTAGTGTGAATACCATCTCTGTCCCCCACGTGTCCCAAGAATTCTATGCGCGACCTGAAAAATTTACATTTAGGCAAGTAAATTTAAGGCCAGCTTCAGTAAACTTCTGAAGAACAAGGGACAGTTTATGAAAGTATGCCTACAGGTGCTATTGGCCATAACATAAAAAAAAAAGATACCTAACCATGCAGAGGTTCTCAGAGTGGTCGATATCGATCCCTAGGGATCGAAGATCGATGAATATCCAGGGGATCCCAAGGGGGACCTTGAATAACCTGCGGGACGGACGGTGAATATTACTGCTGGGATCAAAGGGGCAATTGTAGCTACCATTTGGATATTCTATAATCTAAATTATAATCTGTAGAAATATGAAATCAACTACCATTGGAATTGAAAATAAACAAGTTGTTGAATTCAAACTAAAAGTAATTATTTCTCAGTAATCAATCTTGAAAAAATTAAGCAGTGATGGTAACATTACCTTCAACCAACCCTCATTGTCTTTCAAAAGAAAAGTATCAAGAAACTTTGCTAACTAAATTGGCCATTGTTTTGGATACACCATGTTCTTGTTCTTTATGGAATGGTAAATAGCAGTTTTTTAATTCGTAATTTTTTTCCTTGGCCGCCATCATCGATGTAAATGATGTAAAAAAACAACTATTACTACTACTACCACCACCACTACTACTACTACTACTACTACTACTACTACATCAGAAATACTTTCTTCGAATAAAGAAATAGGGGGTTCGATGAAAATTTTGAAACTTCATTGGGGGTCGACGAGTTAAAAAGTTTGAGAACCACTGACCGAACATAACCCTACAATTTCCTAACAAACTATAATTGACATGCCTACTACAGATGTGGCAACTAATCCGTGCGTTATAGGGGCTTAGACTAAATGTGTCGTGCGTCTGACTAAAATAGGGCTGCTTACGCAATTGATCAATTGAGACTGATGGCCATTTCAACCTAATACACTGGCATAAGGACTACCAATATGACTAAAATTGTATATTTTCTTGTTTATTTTTTCAAGATGGTCAATTTTGGTTTGGCTGTACAAAATAGTTAATTCATCCCTTCCTTCCCTCTGCGTACTACTATAAAATGACATATGGAGGTTCTGGAAGCCGAGATGGAGGATTAGTAGGATATGAAGGGAGATAAAAGGAAGTGAATGTAAGGACAGATTTGAGAGAGCACTTGTCACTACGTCCTACACACACACACACACACACACACACACACACACACACACACACACACACACACACACACACACACATCTCTCTCTCTCTCTCTCTCTCTCTCTCTCTCTCTCTCTCTCTCTCTCTCTCTCTCTCTCTCTCTCTCCTTCCTTACGTGTCCTCCTTTCATAGCGTTTAAATTTTAATCTAGTGTGTATGTGAGGAGCAGGTGAAGAGCACACCTTCAATAAAAGACACGTTCAGAGGAAGGACTGCACGTGGCCATTAACACACGCAGCCAGCAAGCGTGTTGTGATTTCTTTAAGTTACGGTGACGTTTCATTACATTTCAGAGAGAAATGTGAAATTAAATTTATGTGATTTTTATTACTACTATCTCCATTGCCACTAGCAATGATGTACAGCAGGTACAGTTTAGGGAGGCGGTGGCATAGTGGATAAGGTGGTGAGCATGGGATTGGGCAGACGTCCACGCGTAGGTTCGAATCCCACCACGTACAGCCTTAAAACACTTTGCCATTTGTCGAGTGGTTTAAAGTTACCTACATGTCACCATGATACCTAGGTTCTAGGTGGTTACACTTAAGATGAGCTTGGGCGGTGATATGCGCCCTAATATGGTTACCACAATAAATAAAATTGCCTGCGCCACTAATGGGCGGAAGCTGAACAGCGTTTCCTATACACTCTTCAAGTGTTCCTACAGGCGCTATACTATATATAGCCTTACCGTAAAAAAAAAAAAAAAAAAAAAAAAAAAAGCCGTCACCTTTACTACTACTACTTCTACTTCTATTAGTACTACTACTTCTACTACTATTACAACATTTACTACATGTACTCCTCCTATTACAACATTTACTACATGTACTGCTTCTAGTACTACTACTACTACTCCTACTAATGATATACTAGTACTACTACTACTGCTACCACTAATACTACTACTGCTGTTACCACAAGTACTACTACTACTTCTACTACTACTACTACTATAACAACAACAACTATACTACAACTAGTATTACTACTAGTATTATTAATGCTTCTGCTGCTACTAATACTAATACAAGTACGAGTTTCATTACTACTAAAACTATTTCTTTTAAAAAAGCAAAGAGCGCAAGCAGAAGCAACAACAACAGCAACAACAACAGAATGCAAGCTATGAAGACATTCAACAAAGGTTTTCTTCTCCCATGTCACACTCCTCTTATAAACGTTCATTAAAAATGATTTAGCAGAATATAACTTATTACTGGAAAACAATGAAATTCTCATAAATCAATAGCAGTAGTAGCAGCGTCAGTAACATTACTACACTGTCAATGACCGACGCGTCATCACATAATATTATGAGATGGCGAGATATTGCCCACAAAAATGTTCTCCAACACTGATTAAAAACATATATTCCGTGGCAAAATAGAGATGACCATTGATAGAAATTGAACATGGAACTTACTCAACTAAATCCCTTTTAACTTTCACTTTTTACAGCACTGTAGAAATTGCTTGGATGGATATAGAGGAAAACGGGAAAAAAAAAATAGATTTTGTTTTTTAAAACTAAAAAAAACCTAGACTGCTAAGAGGGCTGATGTACAGCAATAACTGTCTTTTTATTTGGTACTGACTATAAGGAAAAATGTTTAGTAAAGGAAGAGTTAAAAAGACAAAATATAACACATCACACCACGAACACCATCTTGATCACGAAACCAGTTTCAGAAGCTTCATGAAATGCCCTTTCTAAAAAAAAAAAAAAAAAAAAGTCATCGTATTTTGATACGTATGGGCGAACTGTGCTTAGTAAAATGTTACAGTAACAGCTCATGTGTATGTTACCCTACGGAACGAGCTCAGAGCTCATTATTTCCGATCTTCGGATAGGCCTGAGACCAAGCACACACCACACACCGGGACAACAAGGTCACAACTCCTCGATTTACATCCCGTACCTACTCACTGCTAGGTGAACAGGGGCTACACGTGAAAGGTGACACACCCAAATATCTCCACCCGGCTGGGGTATCGAACCCTGGTCCTCTGGCTTGTGAAGCCTGCGCTCTAACCACTGAGCTACCACACTTTGTGTGTATGTGTGTCTGTGTGTGTGTGTGTGTGTGTAATTCACTACGGTCGCCTACTGGTCACCCAGCCAGGTTTTTCCATTACGGAGAACACACTCCACACACACCAGGAAAGCAAGGCTTCAACCCCTTGTCTTACCTCCTGTACCTACATGCTGCTAGGTGAACAGGGGCTACATATTAAAAGGCTTGCCTCTTTACCTCGCCGCTTTCCAGGAGTTGAACACGGACCCTGTCGATTGTGAGCCGAGCATGCTAACCACTACACTATGCGATGTGTGTGTGTGTGTGTGTGTGTGTGTTCCGTCTGGATTGTAAACACGGAGGTTGGGGAGCTCCACTGTTTCAAGCTTTACTGGCTGTCAGGATCAATTCACCAAGTGCTGCACTGCTCTGATGTGTACGTGAGTGGTGGAGGATGAAGTGGCCAAGTTTGGAACTTTGGTGGTGTTGGACTTAGTCTGGGGTAGCCAGGAAAAAAAAAATTATATGGCCGACCCATAGCCCTCCCTCGATCCTGTTCCTCGAGTTGGCGCATGCGCTGTCAGGTGCATCTGACGTCATCGATGAGGGACGTCACTGCCACTGCTGATTACTGAGCTGCTCTTTCTACCTACTCCTCACTCGGGTGTCAGGACTGCTAATTGTCTAACACAATCATGGCAAGAAGTTTGGCTGAGCTGAGGCGGATGCAGCGGGGTCAGCTGGCAAGGATAAATAAAGAGGAGCTGATTGAAACAATATTATCTGGCCAACCCGAGGAGACGCCGGGACTGAAGGCGTTGGATGAGAAGCTCAGTGCAGTTATGGCTGAGGTTGCTGAGCTGAAGACTGCGTTAACATCTCCAGACAGCTTTGTTACAAAGAAATTTACGGAGCTACAAGAAAAATAGACAAGCAAGCGGAGATCATTGCAAGTCAACAACGTTTCTTGGAGATGCTGGACCGTAGGGAGCGAGAGATGAATGTGGTAGTGCTGGGACTGCCTGACGAGGGCGAAGCGCTGGGTGGAGCAGTCACAGACGTAGAAAAGTTGGCGCATCTGTGGGGCAAGATGGAAGTTGGCAGTGTGGACTGTCAACATCGCAGGCTTGGCACAGTAGGTGGTGGAGGGCGTAAGCGTCCTCTGCTGCTCACCATACGCGATAGAGACACTCGTTTGCGTATCCTTGCAAATGGCAAAAAAGCTTAAGACTGCAGGGGATAATTACGCAAGGATCTACGTAAAGAAGGACGTCCATCCCAGCGTGCGAAAGGAGTGGAAGCGACTACGCGACGCTGAGGCGAGGGAGAAGGAAAAAACCCGAGAACGTGGGATGCGTAATCAGACTGGACACAAGACAAAGAAAATTATATCGAGATGATGACGTCATTGACTCTTGGAACGCACAGTTTTTCTAGGAATACCACAGTTTGCCAGGAAAATTAGAATTATATGTTGGAATATTAACAGAGTATGTACTAAGTTAGAAAAGACTGATGTATTTGAAATATTAACTGACTATGACGTTATCGCCTTGAGTGAAACAAAAACATGTTTACCTGTACGTTTACCAGGGTATGTGTCATATCGAGGGAAGTCACTGGGATCTGACGAAAGAGGTGGAATGGTTGTGTTGGTGAAGAACTATCTGAGTGACTTTGTGTGTGATTTTGATGGCAGTATAGGAGATCAAGTATGGTTACGATTTAGTAATGTGGAGGAAGTGCTGTTTGGGTTCTGTTACATCCCTCCAAGTGACTCCCAGTACTATTCCCATGATGCATTCGCTGCAGTGCATGAAAAGATCAGGTCGAGGCAAATGAGTAATGGGTATATCATCATGGGCGACATGAATGCTAGGTTTGGTAATGCTGTGCGAGACCTGGCTGCGTTGTATGAATTACCAGGTTTTTCATGTTCATACCCTGATATAGAGGACAATAGTAACCACATGAATGATAACGCTGAGTTTGTGTCAACCTTGTGTTTGGATAACAAACTTGTGGTATTAAATAATCTGAAAACATCAAGTAAACATTTTCCAGGTGGCTTGACCTTTCGTAAGCGTGATGCTTGGGTGTCAGAAATTGACACATGCATATTGTCTTCCAAGTTAGTAAATTATGTAGATGATTTTGCTGTATTGAAAAGAGTAAGCCTACCATCTGACCATGCTCCCATTAGTATAACTCTAGAGGCTCCGGGAATCTCCATAGATAATGTGTTGGCAAGAGCAGAGCTGCTTGGTGATCATGCAGCTTTGTATGGCAGGGATGCAAATACCAGCCTTGCAAAGAAACCTATTAACTTTACTAGTATAGATAATCAGAAATTCATCGATAACCTATCAGACGTATGTATTCCCGCTGTAAATGATGACATAAGTAATGCAGTTACAAATATATCTGAGTCTTTATATGTGTGTGCGGAGAGGAGCAGGGTTGCGGTGCCGGGGTGATGGGAGGGGTGGAGGCGTGCGTTTGGGGAGGTGGGAAAGTCTGTTGGATGATAGTGACGATGCGAGAGTGTGGAGGGCCATCAGCTGGAAGGGTGAACTTGAGGCCGCGTCAGATAGTGTGGACCGCCCAAGTGATGAGGAGTTCAAGGTGCACTTAGAGTGCATGTTGAATCCTGAGCCTGTCCCGCCACCCCCGCGGGCCGACGCCCGTGTAACAATTCCTGTCTTAGATGACCATATCTCGCTTCTGGAAGTTCAGAGTCAGATTAGAAGGATGAAGGTGGATAAAGCCTGTGGGCCAGATGGTGTCACGCCTGGCATCCTCACCCTGCTGCCTCCCGCTTGGCTCTTAACTCTGACAACATTGTTTAGTGCTGTATTTATGGCTGGTGTGTATCCTGCAGCCTGGATACGAGCTAAGGTTGTTACGATCTTTAAAAAAGGTAACAAGTTAGATCCTAATAATTATAGAGGCATAAGTATAATGAATTCCATTGCAAAGCTATATGACATGATCCTATCTCACAGACTTGACCAGTGGTTCCGGCCTTTCCGTGAACAGGCCGGAGCTCAACGTCACCGAGGGTGTATAGAACACATTGTCTCGCTGCGTATTCTCACTGATACGGCCCGCCGTAAGAAAAGAAGGTTGTTTGTAACTTTTGTCGATTTTAGCAAGGCTTATGACCTGGTGCCTCGAGATAAATTGTTTAATATATTAGAACGTCTAGGCTGTGGCATGAAAATGCTTGCAGCCCTGGTGGCAATGTACAGTGTCACAGAGTCTGTCATTGGCGGAGCTGTTCTAACCTCTACACTCGGAGTGAGACAGGGCTCGCCCACCTCCTGTTTGCTTTTTATTATTTTCATGGATGAGTTAATTAGAATGATCAAGCAGAGGTGTTTACCAGACGGTTTTCTTGGCTGGCTCCATATTCTTGTACTCATGGATGACACTGTGCTTTTAGCCACCAGCAGAGTGGAAATGATAAACAAGGTTAAACTTTTACAGTCCTTTTGCAATAGTCATGGTATGTTAATTAATGAGGCCAAGACTAAATTTTTCGTTATCAACGGCGGGGAAGGAGACGCGGAGCCGCTACGTGTGAATGGCTTGGTTATAGACCATTGCTTCACGTATGTGTACCTGGGGTCGCCCTTCACCAGTGACGGCTCCGTGTCCTCAGCCATCAAGGTGCACGCGAAGACCAAGTTAACTCACGTTGTAAAATTTGTATCTTTTATTAAGAAAACAATGATGTGCCATATGTTGTTAAGCGCAGAGTGTTTGACGCTGCACTTATGTCCGCGCTGTTGTATGGTTGTGAGTCGTGGTTGGGGGCTGATTTGAAACCGGTTACAAAATTGTATAATTGGGCTATTAAGCAACTTTTAGGAGTAAGGAAATCAACCCCCAACGACGTCTGTTATGCCGAGGCAGGATATCCCTCACTCCTGATCTGATTAGACTTAGGCAACAAAGGTTTTTAAAAGATGGAGAGTGAGAGGCGTGGACAAGCTGACGACCCTCTAATGTATACAATAGATCTGGTCATGCGAGCAAATACAGTAACGAGCACTAAAATAAGAGAATTCCTTTCTACCGAAATGCCTACCTTGCAGGATCTCATGCGGAACGTACACGACCGCATCTCAGTTTCCATGGGTTCCCGATATGCAGCATACCGCACCATGAATCCAACATTTGCAGTACACAGTGTGTATAAGGAGCGCCACACGGTGAATGACTTGTTAAGAATATCTTTCACCCGTCTCCGTGTGTCAGGACATAGTTTGGCTATTGAGAGTGGTCGGTGGAATAGACGGGGACGCGGTCGATTGCCAGTAGAGGAACGCTTGTGTACCTGTGGTGCTATACAAACCGAACGTCATGTGATAGAGGACTGCAATATTTCCAGTAATGTGAGACAGATGTATGGTCTGAGCTGCATGGAAGCTCTATTTGATGGACATTATGATAATGAGAACTCATGTAAGATAATTAATGAAATCCTTAGTCGATACAAGTAATATGTACCTATATACATATACTAACAATGTGGAGTTATATTAGAAAGATATTTGCAAAAATTTATGTCACCGGTGTCGTGCTTTTATTTTTAAAGTTTTAGTAGATGTTAAGCTTTTAATGTTTCGCGTTTTGATATGTTATTCGTTTTAGTTCTGTAAATGTATCTATTAAACTTTGTTTTATTGCTTTTATATTACCGTTTGTGTGATATTATATCTCTTGTTTTTTTAGTTAGTTGTCTTTTTAGCTTGCAGATGAAGTTTAATACTTCTAGATAGTTTTGTATATGAAGATAAAAAACATTTGAGTATAACCTCTCTTTGTGTGTGTTTTAGCAGTAGCTTGATTCTAAGTTCAGTTTGCGATTTGTGGACTACAGTTTTTATTTTCTTAGGGTATTTTTTTTTTGTTTTGTTTTGAATAATGTATTGATCAACTATGATCTATATTATGAATAAGGTGTGAGGTTTGAGGTTAATAATTCCTACATGTAATGGCATACTGTGGTCAATATATATATATATAAACAAAAATAAATAAATAAATAAAGCCACTAAAAAAAACTGTATATACGTTAAAAAAAAGGCTTTATTTTAAAAGAAATTTAAAAAATTAAAAGTTAAAAAATAAATAAATGGCCTAATACCCAAGACAGGGTGATGGCAAAAAAAAAAAAAAAAAAAAAAAAAAAAACGTGATATCACCAGTCGACTGGAGAGACCCGTCGAGGCAACAGTATGTGCTAGATTGTAAGTTTCTCCATTCTTCCTCATCACTAGCTCATGCTTTAGTACTCTAACTCTATAATCAAAGCACTCAGTCTTTCCATCTGGCTAAGTATAGTGCTTTTTGTTTTTCCTGACAGCCTTGTTTAAAGTCTTTGCTTCTAATGAGGAAAATATCAACATAAATATCTTTCCATTGATGATCTTCATTATTTATTCTTTTTGAACTATAATTTTTTTTCTTTTCTTGGTTTTGAGTGATTTGATAAGTTTTCTCTATGTTTTGAAGGAGAAAAACGTATGTAGAATCTCAATGCTTACATTTTTGTAATTTCTAAGTAAAAGTGTTCAGAACACTGATTTCCTTAAAAGACGGTGAGAGTGTGTGTGTGTGTGTGTGTGTGTGTGTGTGTGTGTGTGTGTGTGTGTGTGTGTGTGTTGCAGGTATTTTTAGTATTGTGTATGTAGGGAGGGGGCGAGAGGTGTTTGTAGCATCCTGTGGGCTGTAATGGTATGCTGCAGGTGTTTACAATACTCAGTGAGTTGTAGTAATGTGTGACATGTGACTGCAGTAGCCGGTCTATTGTTGTGGTGCGTTCTAGTATTCAATGATTTGTGGTGGTGGTGTCTTGTACGCGTGTTTGCAGTATACGTTCGGTTGTGGTGGTGTGTATCAGGTATTTGCAATACTCGGTGTGTTGTAGTGGTGTGGTGCATGTGTTTCCGGTATTCAGTGTGTTGTGGTGGTTTGTTGAAGGTGTTTGCAGTACTCAGTGTGTTTCTGCTGGTGGTATCCTCACTGACCAGCGCCATGCCGGAGCCAGGATACCGTAGCTATGGCGGCTATGGCGGCGGGCACAGCGGTGGCTATGGTGGATATGGTGGCGGATATGGTGGATACGGTGGAGGCCATGGTGGTGGCTACGGCGGCTACGGCCACGGGCGCTGAAATGGAGAACTAGAAAAATCTTTGCCTTGTTGTTAAGGGATGAAAAATGAACGAGCCTTGCTAAACAGCGAATAAAAATTACCTTTCTAATGTTTCTTTCATTCATATTGTATATGGATCAATATGTGTAGGAGTAGAACTTTTTATTCTACTGTTCAAATCAGTTCATCTCAAGGTTATCCCGCTTTCCATCCAAAGCCTAACTGCTCTCCACTCTAGACCCCTCACTCTCTTATATTTTGCTGTTCAGGAAATGGAAGATACGGTGTAAGTCTAGTTCATTTACGTAACAATAGAGTGAGTAGGGATAAACTGCTAT
>NW_025541708.1:30000-40000 GCF_017591435.1 Portunus trituberculatus
CACTTCTTAAACCCTGCAAGATGAAAGCAGCAAATCTTATTCTTGGAGAAGCCAGTGCAAAGATGTAGCAAGTAGCCCTGTCGAATAATACTATACAAAGGCGCATCTCTAAAATGTCAATAGATGTGAAGGAATAGGTTTTGACTTAAATCAAGAGTTCCCCTTTGTTCTTTCAGCTCAACGAGTCAACAGATGTAAGTTCATGGTCTCAGTTGCTTGTCTTCCTTAGATACATTACTTCAGGTGACATTAAAGACAAATTTTTATTCTGCAATCCACTTGAAACCACAATAAAAGCTGATGATGTTATCAAGAAGATCTTCAATGGGAAAACGTGTGTGGAGTTTGTACTGATGGGGCACCGGCTATGCTGGGATCGAAATCAGGATTCCACTCAAGAGTTAAGAAGCTAGCACCTCAAGCAAAGGGCATCCACTGCATGATTCACCGATATGCTCTCGCCAGTAGGACTCTTCCTACCTCTCTGATGGAAGTACTTGAATCTGTAATCAAAATTGTACATTACGTGAAGACTCAAGCACTCGACACTCGCCTATTTAAAGAACTATGCAAAGACATGAATGCTGACCACGAAGTCCTTCTCTTCTACACAGCAGTACGTTAGTTGTCGAAAGGAAACGTTGTTAATCGTGTCTTTGAAATGAAAAATGAAATAAAGCTTTTTTTGGAGATTCAAGAGAGAAAAAATTTTCTAGTTCACCTGGAAGATGAAGCCTGGAATAAAAAGGTTGCGTACCTGGCAGACATTTTTGACCAGCTGAACAAGCTCAATATGAAGCTTCAAGGAAGGAAAACACATGATGTGAATGAAATATAACTAGATTTTCCAGATTTTTTTTTAGAAAATTTTTTTTTATTATATAATAACAAAAGAGGACAAAATTGTCTTGTTAGGCACTTGACTGCATGTATAACTTGACATGTAAACAACAAAAAAAAATAAATTAATTAATTAATAAAATATATAAATAAATAAATGATTAGCCTGCTTTTACTAGTATTCAGTATTGTAAGGAACAATTGTTATCTTATGTCACCTTTATGGACAATGAAATATATCATACTTTGGGAGTACAATACTACTTATTGTCATAAATATACGTATATATCTAAACAGTAAAGGAAATCACTCCCTCATAACAGGCAGAATAGGCTTCAAGGAAACAACTTTCTACGGTCGTAAGGAGACAGAGATTAAGGTGCTACCACTATGTACAAGTGATTCTGAGGATATTGATGAGTACCTATGCTGATGACGAAGTTGATGATAATTATAAGCGACATGACTCAGAATATGGTATGTTTTTACATATAGTGGAAATTGCTTTGGAATATGAACAGAACTAGAAAAGTTTGGTATATCAAAATTTATGGTTTGTTAATATTCCCAAGATGAAATAAAATATAAATATATTTCAGAGGAGTCAACTGATGAGGATGAACATCCAGATGAAACCCTTGTTCTGGAAATTGACAATCCATCACCAGATCTATCACCTAGACCTAAACCAACTCATGGCTGTTATACAGACGACAGGCAAATTCTCTGGAAGTTCCAGAGAGAAAAGCAAATGAGTGATTTCAAGCTAAAATTATCTTACTCTCTCTTGCTAAGTGGAAAGACAAAAGGGAAAAAAAGGAAGAGCTTAGGTAATGCAGTAAGCGGTGCATACACTGCTAAGAAAAAGGGGAAAAAGCTACTAAACCCATTCCTGATAAGGATATCAGATTGGATAAAATTGATAATTTCCCTATCATATCTTCTAGTAGGGATTCCTGTAAATTACCTGGGTGTAAAGGGAAGATTTCATTGTTCTGCCAGAAATGTGAAGTTCACTTATGTTTGGAATCAAAACGAAATTGCTTTCTGGAATTTCACACCAATTGAGATAAAACAAATATAATTTTCATAGTAAGATATGAAAGAATTGAAAGCTTTAGTTTTATTAGGTTGTGAGTCAAGAGTTGTATTTATGTTACTTAAAACTTCTTTAACCAAAGGAAATATTAGTCACTTGTCAGTCACTCTGACTTATACGTTTTGGACTTTGATGAAAATTGTATTTTATTCTCAGTTACTAGAGAATGTAAATAGTCATATAGGTTTATACAAGATAATTATATACAGAAAGGAAAGCAATGTTCTGCTGGCCTGTGCAATCAAACTATCTAGAATAACCAAAGGAAATAGAAAGTTATATATAGGTATATATTGGAATATAATTATCCTTATATTTTTCCTTAAATATGCATTATAATATATAGTTTACAGTTAGTTTCAACAATAGCAACAGCTACATGAAAACGGAAATACAATAGTCAAATAAATAGATGAACATATTAAACAGATAATCATAGTAACAATAATAATGACATTAATGATAATAATGATGATGATAATATTAATAATAATGATCATGATAATTATAATAATAATAATAATAATAATAATAATAATAATAATAAAAATTATGATAATAAAAGTAATAATGATAACAATAATAATAATAATAATAATAATAATAATAATAATAATAATAATAATAATAATAATAATAATAATAATAATAATAATAATAGTATTAATAATAATAATTTTTGTAATAATGATAATGATAGTAATAGTAATAATGATAATAATAATAATAATAATAATAATAATAATAATAATAATAATGATGATAATGACAGTAATAATAATATTGATAATAATAATAATAATAATAATAATAATAATAATAATAATAATAATGATGATGATGATGATGATAATGATAATAATGATAATAGTAATAATAATGATAATAATAATAATAATAATAATAATAATAATAGTAATAATAATGATAATAATAATAATAATAATAATAATAATAATAATAATAATAATAATAATGATAGTAATAATAATAATAATGATAGTTATAATAACTGACATCAAAAACAACAATAACAATAATAATATTTGAATAACAGCATTAAGAACAAGAACAGCTCCATAACAAAACGCCTGCAATAATCAGATAACAATAACAACAACATTAGCAGCAGGCAGAGGTAGTACACCCTCACCACCTCGCTTACTTGAGTCAACACATTGAGTAAGATTAGATTGTTGTATTTGCCTAGAAAGCTTCTCTCTCCGTCACCACTTTCACCTACAGCCCCCAACCGCCACCACCTGCTCTCCCATCCATTTTTCTTTTCCTTTCTTTATTTTTCTTTTTTTTTTTTTTACACGCTGCTTTTCACTGACTCCACCCACATCGTCTCCTATTCACAATTACCTTTACCACGCATTACCCCTTCCCCCGTTTCTTTCCTTACTTGCTTTTCACACCTCTCCCACTGGGTTCTCTTCCTATCTATGCTCTTTTCCCCAAATCCTATGTTCGCTTACTCTCCAGACGTGTGAAAATCTATACATTTACTTAATGTTTATTGAGTTAATGAGGTGAATAGGTGTGTGATGGTGTGTGCTGGCAGGCGTGGCTTCCTAATTGTGCTACTGAGGAGAGGCAACAACTTCTTGTTTGTGTATAATTGTTTCGTCTTTTCCCTTTTTCTTTCTGATACTTTATCTATAACTTTTCATCTGTTTTTCATGTGGTTTATTTTTTTTTTCTATATGTCTTTTATTTGCTTATTTATTTATTATATCTGTTTATTTACTCGTTCATTTATTCATCTATTAGTGTAGTAGTAGTAGTAGCAGCAGTAGTAGTGTAATAGTAGTAGTAGTGTCATTAATATTATTTTTTTGCTGTTCCTACAAAGTGATTCTTTTTTCTTTTGCTGTACTGATGTCTGTTTATGAGAGTTGTTTCATCCTTTAATTTTTGTTGATTTGGTATCTTTTCATTTGTGTTATTCTGGGGCAATTTTTTCTGCCTTCTATCAATTTTTGTTCTTTGTGTATGTATATTTTTTTTGTTGTGCTAGTGTGTTTTAGCTTTGGTTGTTCAGTTCTTCTCATATTTCATTGTTCAGTTATTTTTCTTTTTTGTTCTTTTTTATTTATATTTCACTGTTATTTTTATAATTTTGTTTTTCTTGTAACTTTTAATTTTTTCATCGAATTCCGCGCCACGTGACTTCTTTATTTTGTTGAATCATTAGCTCATTTGTTCAGTTATTTAATGAATAAAATAAATTCTTTAAAGTGTCGTCAGCGCACATGCATGAGTGACAGCAATTTACATTTAAAACGTTTTATTTAAAACGGCAGCTATAATAATACTCGTAGAAATAGTTTCATTCCATATACTCTTGATCAATAACAAACATTCATTTTAATCCTCTCTTTCTCTCTCTCTCTCTCTCTCTCTCTCTCTCTCTCTCTCTCTCTCTCTCTCTCTAACAAACATAAGGTGGTGGTGTTCTTTTTCACTAATTCAAATGGAATCAACTCTCTTTCCTTTGTGAACGTAAACAAAAAATAAGATAGTGGTGCTCTTCTTTTTGACACAAATTTCAATATGATTCAAATGTTCAATACGTTGCTGAATGGATCCTCAGGCGTCTGAATGTGCAAAAGTTAAGTTGCCCTAAAAAGTGGTGAAGACTGAATTGAACTAAAAAGAATTGGACTGAAAGACTGCGCATGTGCAGTAACTAGCAGTTTTGGGCATGCTAACGCTCCTTGACCTACCATAAGCATTGTACTATATGGCAGGACAACCCAAAACCACCCTATGTCACACACCTGCAATCCATTTTTTGTAGTTTTATCATGTCAAAAAACAATAAATAAATAAATAAATAGAAAATAAATAAATGAATAATTAAATAAAATGGACAGACAGAACAACAAAAGTAACTCGGATAGGATCCATCCTTTGAGCTACCAATGAGAAAATTGTGGCAGTAATGACACAAACTCCAGGATTTTCTCCTTTACTTTAACTAGAAAAGGGATGAACAACACAAAGCCGTGGCCCTGCAGCTGGCGGTGCAATTGATTGGAAGATACAATGCAGGGTGAGGCAAGTCTCTACAGTCGGTACCACTCCAGTTACCACCAAACTACCATTTAGTGTTCGCGCAACAATCAAAACATTTAACAATACAACAAAATATGAAAAGCACACACACACACACTCACACACCAAAAGTCCTCACACTCCACTCACAAGAATTTATGGAAAATTTTCACATAATCTACAGAACCGGTACCAAGAACTGGGTTTCACAAAAATTTGAATTAACAAAGAACAAGTAAATGACATGATACTAAAACACACTCAGTCAACTGGCCAAACCATGGAAACCACGTGACCTACATTCATGACTCAGGCACCAACAGAGGTCCAGCAGCCCAACGTAAACACAAATGACGTCACCCAATCTCCTATTACTGAACTCAACATCACACTGAACTGAGAAGTCAAGTCGGCCTACACAGTTATCGGTTTTCTCGGGTTAACTGTAGACAAAAATGTGGTTTATGTCATCGACTATGAAATGCACAAAGGTTTTGCCACCACCTCTCAATAGGAAAACGGAAAAGAAGGCAGGGTCACCAAATCTGTGAGTGATAGGCACAAAGAAAGATTAGATTATGAATATTGTAGCTAACAAGGATGAGATAAGCATTTAGATCAAAGAAAGAAACACAGATGCATTATGTGTACGTGAAACATACTTATGACCTGAAACAACATATTGAGATACTTAATTGTCATATTTTTAGGTGTGACAAAAGTAGAAGTGGAGGTGTTTGTATCTATATGTAAGAGATATTTACAAGGTTACTTCTGTATACTTTGACGTAGTAAGACCACACTTATACATATGACTATACAAAATGTGTCATTTCAAAAGGAAAGGATTTCTTTGTTTTGAGGCATTTCAATGAATAGTTTTTTTCTTATTCAATAGCAGTAAGCTGTAGCAAATTATTACAAATACAAAACTAACTCAAGTAATTACCAAACCCATGAAGATTACTTCCAGCTCTGCCACAATGTTAGATTTAATTTTCACCAACAAAGCTCATTCTGTAATAGTTCCTGATACAATTCTTTGTCATTTGGCCGATCATGAACCCATCACTGTAAGGATTGATTTAAAAGAGGCTAAACGTTCTCCTTATGTTGAAAAAAATAAATAAATAAAAATAAAAATCGTGAACTAAAGAGCTGTTCGCCAGAGTTTTTTGTACAACTTACTTTATCAGGAGAGCTCCAATTTAACAAGATAGTTACCACTGATAGGACCGAAATGCAGGTCAATATATTCAGTGAACGTTTCAACAAATGCTTTTATGTGTGTGTACCTTTATTGACTGAGGAATTAGAGAGGCCCTGTTCCTTGGATCTCTCATGAATTGCGAGCTAAGATGCTGAAGAGTAACGCCACACACACACACACACACACACACACACACACACACACACACACACACACACACACACACACACACACACACACACACACACACACACCGGAAGAATGACAAATATGATGCAACTCTTCAGGTGGAATATAAAGAATGACAATAGCGGTAGAAAATAGCAAAAGATGCAACATTAATATAAAGAATGACAATAGCGGTAGAAAATAGCAAATGATGCAACATTGCGATGGTGAGAAAGAGGCTGAAGACAGTCTTAGCTGAGGAGTTGATCAGACGAAAAGCTTTTAATTCTATCCTATTTAATAAAAAAGTGTGAGTGGAACCACCCGTACATGCGAAGAGTGCTCCATATATAGGTTGATAAGGCTCTTGTACAGAGTAAGCAGTTGGAGACGACTCAGAGCGCCTAACTACATAGAAGCTGTTTTAGCAAAAGAAGTTATGTGAAGTTTCCTGTCTAGATTATAAGCAAAGGACAGACAGATCGAAGATATTCAGTGTTTAAGAGGGGGACAGTTGAGGATAGGTCGTGTTGAGTTGATACATGGAGAAATTTGTTTTTGAGACACTGAACAATACTAAGTTTTATCTGCCTCAACAACAAAAATTTAGAGAGATCAGAAGTTAATTGTTCTGTATCGTTTCTGCGTGATCTGTTGACGTCTTGGAGAGTTGGTCATCTCTGAAAGGACGTAGAAAAGTGTAGTGTGGTATCATCAACATTAAAATGGATAGGGCAAGAAGATCATTGATAAATAATAGGAAAAGAGTAGGTGACAAGACTGAGGAACAACACTATTATTTCTTTTAGGAGAACAGTGGACGTCTACTACAGCAGCAATAGAAAGGCCAGAGAAGAAACTTGAGATGAATTTACAGAGAAAAGGATTGAAGTTGTGGGATGGTAGTGGGATGGAGATAAATTGCTTTGTGCCGGACTCTATCAAAAGTTGTAGATATGTCTAAGGTAGTGGTTCTCAACCTGGGATCCATGGACTCCTAGGGATCTATCATATATATATATATATATATATATATATATATATATATATATATATATATATATATATATATATATATATATATATATATATATATATATATATATATATATATATATATATATATATATATATATATATATATATATATATATATATATATATATATATATATATATATATATATATATATATATATATATATATATATATATATATATACACACACACACACACACACACACACACACACACACACACACACACACACACACACACACACACACACACACACACACACACACACACACACACACACACACACACACACACACACACACACACACACACACACACACACACACACACACACACACACACACACACACACACACGAGACGTGGTAGAGGAAGCACGCAATACCGTAGCTCCCGAGAATCAGCTGATCTTCACTACCTTTGTTTGTGTTTACAGTGGCCTGGGCGAAAAGTGTGGACTCATTTTTTTTTTTTTTCATGAATACAGTGTTAAATAATAATGAGTGAGAAAGAGATTCCATCTAAATGCAGGTATGTGACAAGGGAAAGAATGAAAGCTGATGATGACAATGTTGGTGAGGGAGAAAGAATTTGAAGGCTTTGATACGGCGCAAACTTCACTATTTGATAGAGTCTTGACTATCGAACGTAAATTAGATAAATTGATAAAGGAGAGTATGGGAATGAAAGAGAATGAAGAACAGGATAAAGAGCTCCAGAAATTGAAAGAAAGGATAAAAGAGTGGAAGAAAACGAAACTAGGCTAAGAACCGAAAATGAAGAATTAAAAGTCCAAATAGCGAACTACAAGAAATTGATGGAAGAAGGACTCGGTAAAGCCGAGAAAGAAAAGAGAAGCTAAAAGATCTAGTTAACAAAGAAGAAGAAAGAGTACAAGACGTGATTAAAAAGAAGTACAAGCATGGAGAATCCAAGATAAGAAAGACAAGGAATCATTTCAAGAAGTATTTCAAGAACAGTTAAAAGAAAGAGATGAAAATATGACAAGCAAAATGATAGGAGTCCTCAAGAAAAAGAAAATTTAGTAAGAGAAATTGCGGAAAAAAGAAGAGTGTAATTATTTTTGGACTGAAAGAAAAAATGTTAAATATAGACCAAGAAGGAAAAAGACGAAATGAAATCAGTAAAAGACCTACTAAAACATCTGAATGACGAGGATAGACAGAACTTAGAAGAGGAAGTAGAAGAAATCCATAGAATGGGACCATATCAAGAAGGAACAGTGAGACCAATTAAGATATTACTAAAATCACAAGCAGCAGCAGAAGTACTATATAGAAAAACAAAACTCAGAGAAACAGAAGGTTGCATATATATATATATATATATATATATATATATATATATATATATATATATATATATATATATATATATATATATATAAAGAAAAATAGAAACGAGGAGGAAAGGAAGAGACACAATGAACTGGTGGCAGAAGCAAGAGAAAAAATAATGAAAGGTCAGAGGAGGAGAAGAAGGCATTTTTTGGAGAATTATAGGAGACAGGATAAGGAAATGGTATATAAAAGAGAAAGAAGAGAAAAAATGGAGCAAGTTTAACTAAAATGATAAGAACAAGAGATTAAAAATGATGTATACAAACATAGATGGGATTTTATCTAGTAAATTAGAATTAAGAGATTACATAAAGAAAGAAGAACCAGATATTGTATGCCTGGTGGAAACAAAGTTAAATGAGGCAATAAAAATAGACATAGATAAAAGGTATAATATATGGAGGAGAGAGAGAGTCATGATGATGTTAAGGAAGGAGATAGTGGTAAATCAAGTGGAGTTTGGAGAAGGAAAATCAGAAATACTGTATGTTAAGATGCATATTAACAAAAAGGAGTTAACAATCATTGGAACATATGTGCCACCAAAAACAAACTCATGGACTAACCAAGAATATAGAGACATGATAGATGACACAATAAGGAGTCTTACAAGAATCATTAAGGAAAGGAGAAAAGTGATATTGGTAGGAGATTTCAACTGTAAGGAGGTAGACTGGGAAAATTATGAAAGTGGTATGGGGGAAGATGCCTGGGGAGATAGATTCCTGAACCTAATGATAGATAATTTGATGGTCCAAAGAGTAAAGGAAAACACAAGATTCAGAGGAAACGATGAGCCGGCAAGATTAGACCTAGTTTTTACAATTAACGATGAAATAAGATACAAGTGCCCATTGGGAAAGAGTGACCATGTAATATTAGAAATGAAGAATAGAAGAAGGAAAGGAAGATAGAGATGAATCATACAAAGGAGACCGATTAAATTACAGAAAGGCTGATATTGAGAATCTCAAGAACTATTTTAAAAACGTAAACTGGGAGGAGATGGAAAACTCATTAACGGTTCAAGAGAAATATAACTTATTTTTGGAAATATACAAAACTGGGGTCAGGGAATATGTTCCGAAATATAGACCTAAAGAAGAAGGAAAGAAAGATTGGTTTAATGCAAGATGTGCTAGGGCAAAGGAGAAACGAGATGGAGCATGGAAAAGGTGGAGAAGAAACAGAAATCCAGAAAATAAGGAAAACTTCAAAACA
>NW_025541708.1:47500-87500 GCF_017591435.1 Portunus trituberculatus
GTGTTCAGAAGTCGGCCACACAATTTGGAAGAATTGAAGATGCGAATTCGGGAGGAAATCGCTGCAATATCCCTTGAGATGTGCCGAAGAGCAGCCGTAAACTTCAGACATCGCTTTCAACAGTGCATCGCTACAGATGGCCACCATCTTACTGATGCCATCTTCAAAAAGTGATCACACAAACGGCATTGTATACTGATTCGAATAAAACAACAAATAATTCTGTAAGTATTGTTTTACTTTTCCTAATAGCCAATCAAAACTAGGGCATCTGATTTGCCCCACCCTGTATTTTGTCATATTATCTTAAGCTTTATGTGACGTGCCATACCGTAGTATCTAACGAACGAAATCTGAGACACGGGTTAATAGCAGGAATTTTACACCCTCTTCTCCACTCTGTCTGGTGCCTGGCTATCTGATGCTTGCGTTATGTCACACACTTCAAAAGTAGACGAAACACCCTACAGTTGCCACATGGAAATATGGAAGCATATCCATAACGCTTTCTGTTGTCATTTGTTTAAAAAATATGCAGAATACTATTGTCTGATAATTCGTAGGCTACAGCAATTCCTTCTATGGTTCAGTACAATACATGTACATGGTCTTGATGCACAGGATCAATGGGATCATATATAGCATGTCATTCTCGTACTAAATTGATGAGGACGTCCACTAGCATGGTGCTTACTGAATCGCCTTAACTGATGAAAAATGGGTCCAGATCAATCATTGATACTGAATTGCAATGAATTGCCATGATTTGAATTGACTCGATTCACCGGGTGTAAACGGTTACATTGAAACAAATGCGGCGAATCAACACGATTCATGAATCGTGTTGATTCTTCATGAACTGAATCGATTCAATTCGCTTGGTGTAAATGCACTTTTATTCTTAATGTACGTAAATGACTTCTCACAATATGCCACGGATTGCCCCGTCACCCAGAATGACACCCAGTTCATACACATGGGAGACTGAATTCAAAAGCTAATTTGCAGATGAGAAAAAAGCTTATAAAAAACGAAAATGTATTTCCACTTAAGTGGCTTAATGTTAAACACAAAGAATACCTAGTGCATGTTTATTGGAAATAAGTAAATGACATCCTAGACTCCAAGAAAGATCTGTTTACTGGTTAATGATAATAACATCCTTGCCAGCACCTCCTTGAAGAGCTTGGCACTACGTACATTCGGACGCTTACTTGACTTCTAACACGAACATCAGCAAAATGAGCAATAAGACTTTTAGTACCTTTATGAATATAATCTGTTTAAAAGAGAATTATAGAAGAAAGACAAGAATTGCAGTTGTACAATCACTTTCATTAAGCAAAAATTATTAAGAAAGGAAAATATGGGACATTGTTAATTAAAAAATAGATAGATGCAACAAAAAAAAAAAAAAACTGCAAAACTGCTGATAAAGGTGGTGTGCCAAACGCGTCCATGTGATGCCTTTCTTAATGCATCTTGGCTGACTGAACTTTAACAAAAAATACGAATATGTAGTAGACGTAATAACTCATAATATCATAAAGGAACATGTATTAAGTTAATCGTTCCACCTGTCATATGTGAGTGACGAGCACTAATCTTAATCGAAAGCAACACTATTATATCCTTAAAGAACACACCAATACAGAGGCAAGATCTATGGTGTGATAGCACCAACACTATAGAACAGATTTTCTCTTTCGATAAGGAATGCAATATCTTTACCATCTTTTTAAGAATCACTTGCACCAATAACTTTATAGTAACCGTCTTAATGTATGATCGTTTTAGTGTTTTCGATGTATTTTATATGCTCACAACTTTACTGCTTTTGAGTCATTTCGATTTTTTTTTTTTTCTTAATCTTATACTATAATATTTTATTCCTAATCTAACTTTTGATAATTTCTATTGAAAATTTATTTCTTGCCGTAGATAGGGGCAGGATAGGATGTATATAATTTATTCCCAGCGAAAAATAATAGCACTAGTTCAGGGTCCTGTGAACTTTCCATTAAAGCTAGTTGTAATCTCACAGCACAAGCGGGAAGTCACATCCTGCCCCATAAAGACGACTCTCCTTCACACAAAACCACATGCACTTACTACACACACACACACACACCCTTCACTTAAAATAAAAAAATGACGACTCCAAATCCATCTTCGGAGTCCCTTTCTGGGGAGGGGAACAGAAATGTACCCAGGTCGGATTGCTGTCTCGGTAGCGACCCAAAATGTCTTAATCCTCCTTCAACTTTTCCTTCATTAACTTCTGCATCATTCACGTTCTTATATCTAATTTTCAATCTGTAGAGCACCACCTCTCCTCTGTTAACCTCATCTATTTTTCCTCACCAAACACAGCAACTGAGAGTAGCCCCTTCTCTGTTCCCTCCTACTTTATCTATCCTCCTTTTCATTCCAAAGCTGGATGTTGCGTCTATGTAGCCAACGAGTTAACTTGCTCTCGTGCCCACGCTCTTGAATCTTCCAAGTGTCCCATCTTCTGGTTTCGACTCAATAGTCACTCTCTAGCCAAATTTATCTGTGCTGTCTATCTCTTCCCTAACTCCGACTATTATAAATTCTCTGACTATTTAACTTCCAAAGTAGAGCACATTCTGTCCCTCTATTCTTTCGCGGAGACCTTCATCCTTGGAGATTTCAATGTTCACCACCAATTTTTGCTTTACTTTTCCTTCTCTGATATTCCTGGTGAACCAGCCTTCAACTCTGCTATCCTCTCTCTGTCCTTTATTCATAATCTTAACTGGGAGCTTCACATCTCATCTCTTGCTAAAACTGCTTCTATGAAGTTAGGCGTTCTGAGGCGTCTCCGCCAGTTTTTCTCGCCCCTCCAACTGCTAACTCTGTACAAGGGCCTTATCTGTCCTTGTATGGATTACTCTTCGCATGTTTGGGGGATTTCCACTCACACAGTTTCATAGGACAGGGTGGAATCAAAAGGTTTTCCGCCCATCAACTCCCCTCTTCTGACTGACTATCTTCAGCCTCTTTCTCACTGCCGAGATGTTGCTTTTCTTACTATCTTTTATCGCTATTTTTACGCTAACTGCTCTACTGCTCCTGCTAACTGCATGCCTCACTTATATATATATATATATATATATATATATATATATATATATATATATATATATATATATATATATATATATATATATATATAAGTGAAGAATAACTATTGTATAATAGAATAAACACTTCTGAATCTCTCTCTCTCTCTCTCTCTCTCTCTCTCTCTCTCTCTCTCTCTCTCTGTTAAGCAACACAGTTCTGCCCACGCGAAGCTCATAGTCTCCATAGTAAATACGGTAGGCTACCACGAACGGTCGCAGCCAAAATAAACAGATTTACGGTCATCAGGTTTGTTTACCAACAGCTGACATACTGAGAGAATTTCATTGTTGGGATCACATTCGTAAATATGGCTCACCTTTATTACTTTCAAAAGCTTTAAGCTGAAACGCCACGGTTCTTTTATTATTTTTATATGGTTCTAGTGACAAATTAACAAGGTTTCTACATTATCATCCGGAAGAACATTCCTGAGAACGGCTAATCACATCTGTGTCATAAGAATATAAGAACGTAAATAATTTAATGAAGTTGCAAGGGGCCATCAGACTTACACGTGGCAGTCCTTGTATGAACCAAATTACCTAAATCTATTTATCATCCTCATCTATTAATTTGTCTAATCTTCTTGTAAAGCTTCCTATTGACTCAGCACCAACAACATGATTACTGAGTCAGTTCCCTTCATCTAACACTGGTAGAAAACGAGTTCCCTCCCATTTCTTCCCTGAACCTAAATTTCCCAAGCTTGAAACTATTTTTCTGGTAATATCTTGGCTACTGATCCTAAAAAAAAATATTTTTGTTACAACCACTTACCACGCGTCCCACTGGAGTGCCTGACCTTACCCTCTTTCTTCTTTATCTATTTTCTTCAGTTTTATTTATCTATCTAAATACATATATTTACTATTTTATCCATTTATTTATTTTTATTGATTTCTTTTTATCTATTTATTTATTTATTCATTTATTTTTCTATTTACTTATTTATCTGTTTATTATTATATATCTATTTATTTATTTATTTATCTTCCTGCATTTCTAAATTCTTTCAGCAAATAGAACATTACTTGTTGTTCCAGACCACAGTATTATTCGTAGCATTCACTCTTCTTATAAAGTTGCATGGCACAGGACTTCATTTATGGTGATAGCGTGATCCTCTCCAAGCAGGTGCGAGATGCGAATGATGTTGCCACTAGATTCCCTTCTTATAAATACAAGTCTAACACGACGCCAAAGCAAAGTTCGCGGGAGGCCAACGTCGCCTGAGAAGCGTTCAAAGGAGGCTCAGTAGACGACAACGGTCATGGAAGACTGTAAGAATGCTTACGTCGTCCTGGAGTTGTAGCGAGGACTTCGTGGTCGCCTACGGAATTGGCAGAAAATAAATATATCATGGCGCAGCGGGGCGCGGCTAACAGTCTCACCAAAATCAAATTTTTCCATTTTCCGGCCACCTCAACGCGATCTATCTATTTTTGCGGGGCAGCAAGGGCGCACAACGGTGATTATCCAGAGGGAAGGGTCCCTTAAGCAGATCGGTCACCGTCAAATTGGGTCGTGGTGGCGAGGCACAAGTGGCGCACAGCGGAGTTGCAAGGGGCGCACAAGGAGCGGCAAGGTCATGAAGAGGAGGCACTTTGGTCGTCGTCTTTAAATTCTACTTATTCATTGATTTAATCTTGATCTTTTCCTTATTTATCGATTTTTCTTCAATTTTCATTTTTCAATTTTATTCAATCTATTTTCTATTACACCATGAGGGGTTTTCACGGGATTTTATGGGCTAAAGGAGATACTTTTTGGGGTACCTCCTATCTCAAAGCCCACCCGCTAGGAAACCGTTGCCCCGAGTGAGGAAGCCCAACCTACACTCGGACCGTGGACAGGATTCGAACCCGTGTGCTTGGATACCCCTCGGACCCCAAAGCACGCATAACCGGTTCCACTGTACCACGGCGGCCACTTATTTATTTTCTTTTTATTTATTTATCTGTCTATTATTATCTGTTATTTCATTTATTTATCTTGTTGCACTTTCAAATTCTTTAACCAAATAGAAGAATTATTGGTAGTTTCTGGCTAGTAGTAGTATTACATAGTATTAATAGTAGTAGTAGTAACCGTAATAGTAGTAGCAATAATAACAACAGCAACAAAAACAACAGCAATATTAATAATAGTAATAGTAGTAGTAAATTCACTTAGGTATATTTATTTGTTAAAAGGAACAACAGAATTATCCATCCTAGAAATTGCTTCTTCATGACAAGCCTTGCTTGCAACCAGGCGAATACAGGGTAGCAGACGTGTGCTTTCGTCGCGGCTATCCATGGCAGCGTAAGAGGGAAAAGAATGTGGCAGATCTGTAATCCTTCGACAGTATCACCAATGGATCGTAAATCTGTTCATGATAAAAAATAATGAACAAATCAAACACGGGAGGCGAAAGTGGTGAGCGTCACGCCGCGTCGCACACCACCTGGCTGTGTTGACCCACCGCCTGTTAGTTTGCCAGTGACGTCATGAGAGGCGGCGCTCAGGGTATATAGAGGAGGCCACGCCACAGCCTTAATCAGTTTTCTACTCTTGAGTCTGCAAGTAATATGCGTCACCTGGTAAGCACTACAACGCTGACTGTGGAGGGCTGCCTCAGCATACTCACTCCCGCGGCACCTCACACATTAAAATCTTTAGTTTCCTTGCAGCACCAGCACGTAGCACCTACAAGACTTTTATATGGTCCTTCGTCCTCCGTCAGGTGATCGCCGCGCTTGTGGCCTGCCTCCTACTGGGAGTCACTTTGGCCGATCCCGGACCAAACCCAGGCTTCCTCTTCAAGGGATGCTGTGGGAGCGGCTACGGTGGCGGCTACGGTGGAGGCCACGGCGGTGGGTACGGTAGCAGCTATGGTAAAGGTCACAAAGGCTACGGCAAAGGCCATAAAGGTGGCAGCCATGGCGGTGGTTACGGCGGCGGCCATGGTGGAGGGTATGGTGGCGGTCATGGTGGAGGGTATGGCGGCGGCCACGGCGGCGGCTACAGCAAGGGCAAAGGACTAGGTCTCTTCAAGTTTAAGTGTTGCAACTTCGGCTACGGTGGAGGCGGTTACCACTGAAGGTAGGCACGCTTGGTTATACTTGCTGTAATTGCTCTCTCTCTCTCTCTCTCTCTCTCTCTCTCTCTCTCTCTCTCTCTCTCTCTCTCTCTCTCTCTCTCTCTCTCTCTCTCTCTCTCTCTCTCTCTCTCTCTCTCTCTCTCTCTCTCTCTCTCTCTCTCTCTCTCTCTCTCTCTCTCTCTCGTGTATTACGAGTATACAATTCGAGCGTGACTCATAGTAACCTGTCTCCATATTTACTTTTATACAAATTTTCCATAAATTTGTGCACACTTTCTGCTGCCAAAATCTCTTCACTCAATCTGTTCCAGATGTCCACTGTCTTATGTGGAAAACTAAACTTTTTAATGTTCCTCAAACAATGACTTTTCATGATCTTGGAGTGTCCTCTTGCACGTCTATCTCCACCCTCCGTCAGTGATACCACGTCTTGTCTATCTATCTTTTCCATACGGTTTACTAACTTATACATCGTTATTAGATCTCCTCTTTTCCGTCTATCCTTCAAAATTGGAAGTTCTATTTCCTTCAGTCTTTCTTCATATGGAAGACCCTTTATTTCTGGCATCATCTTTGTAGCGGTCCTTTGGATTCTCTCTAGTTTCCTGATGTCCTTCTGACCGTAGGTCTTATCATAGTAGTTATGATGTTTTTTAACATACTTTTATTCATGTAATTGAACGTCACCCTGATATTTGTTAGTGTCTTGTATGTTGAGGCAAATAACACATTTTATGTCTCTGGAGTCAGGTTGTCTTGTATAATCACTCCCAGGTCTTTCTCTTCTTTCATTTTCATTATAATCTCTTCTATTCTATTCTTGCGTAGGTCTTCTGCTGTTTTTACCCATTTTCAATTACATGGCATTTCCTGGTATCAAATTCTTATTTTCACTTTGTCTCCATTCCCCTATCTTGTCAATATCTTTCTGCAGTTCCATACAATCCTCGAGGTTCCTTATTACTCTTAAAAGTTTCGCATCGTCTGCAAAAAAATTTATGTAGCTACTCAAACCCTCTTATATACCGTTATTAATACTTGGAACATAATTTGTGCCAACACTGAATCCTGTGGTACGCCATTAGTAACTGTGCTCCAACTTGATGGGGTGTCTCTTATCACTGTTCTCATTTTCCTATCTGTTAAGTAGTCCGTCATCCAGTTTAACATATTTTCCTTCATTCCCCCAATGTGTTCTATTTTCCATAGGAGCCTCGTATATGGTAGGAAAGTTGAAAGCCATCCATCTCTCCTTTGTACTTCATCTATTTTTTTTCTGAATACCAAATCCAGCATAGATGGTTTCTCTTCCCCTCTATACCTTGTATAGTCCTTCACCCACTGGTCCAATGTGTTTACCATTGCCAGTTGTAACACTTCCTCCCCCCAATGACCAGCTTGACTGTTTTCATCCATATCTTCCCAATTTACACGTTTGCAGATTAGATCTCCCACAAGTAGGCCTCTTCTGTCCTTCCTTAACTTATTGCCCAGGGAATTTAGCAGTTCATTTAGCATTTCGTTTGTGTACATCCATGTGTTAGTCTTCTGCGGCATACATTTTCCCTCCCACTGGTCCTAATTGTTATGCTTTAAATCTCTGCCAGTCCATTTCCATACTATACCTCCTCCACGTGTATATCTTCTCGAGCCATTATCAATACTCCTCCTGCTTTTTCCTTCTGTGTCTCCTCCAAACATTATATCTCTGTTCTTTAAAATTCACTTGGACGTCTTCGCTTAATTTTGTTTCTGTTATACATACCACGTCCGGCCCTTATTCCAATATATAATCTTTCACTTCCAGGCTTGTTGATATAAATCCATCTATGTTTGTATACATGACTCTTAATGCTTTCCTTCCCTTTCCCGAACATACCATTTCCTCAGCCTCATGTCTAGCACTCTCCAGTAGAATTTCTTCAACTCCTACTCTGTCCTCTCGTTTTTTCTATTTATTCTTTTTTTTAGCTTCACTTCTCAGTTCTCTCTCTTTTTCCTTTTCTTCCTGATTCATATGTCTATCCAAATATTGTTATATTCTGCTTTACCAGCCAGCTTTCCAGTCTTCGCTAATATTTCTTCTACCCCTACTTATGGTCTTTTAGTCCTTTCACTATATTTACCAAGTTTGTATATCTTTTATTTATTTTTCGAGACTGTTCTTCATCTTGAACTACTGAGATCATTTGCTCAACCATCTCTTTCTCCTCCTTCTTCCTCACATATTTCACTGGGTTTCTTTCTTTTGTAGTACATTTATACACTTTTTTTGTCAACCGTATCTCTCACTAACTCTTACTTTTCTTTGATCACTTGTATAACTGTGTCCTTCGTTTTCTCCCTTATGTTTTGCTTAACGACTTCCGCAAAATTAAAATTTTCTTCCTTTTGCTCTTTTCCAGACCTTGTTCCATTCTAGCTTTGTTTCGCTTATCCTCTTTCCTGTCCTCACATCAGTGTCTAGCTTTTCCTCTAGTTTTTGTAATGCTACTTCATAGTTCTCACATTTTTACTTAATTAAGGGCGTTATTTTCCTTTTTTATTTCATCCACAGTTTACTTCTTGTCATTGTTCAATTTAACAATATTTTCTAGCTTATCACATTTCTCCGTCACTTCCCTGTTTTCCGCAGCCCTCCTTCTGCTTCTCAAATACCATCTCCCTCAGATACCTAATTTCATTTTCCATTATGATTATATGTCGCATATTAGTTTTTCCCTCCTTGAAACTGGAAAATTCCCTTTCACTACTCCAAACTGTCGCAGTCCCAAAGATGTTTCAGTTGTCTTCCTGAGCCTGGCTTCCCTGTTTACATTGGCGGCAGTACCATCTATATTTTCTTCCCTTTCCATATTTTTTTTCTGCCTCATTGCGAGCAAATTCAAAATAACTCCCCCTGCAGTACATCACCAGGTCTGCTGGGCTTAGTTGTCAGCAATATATTGGAGCTGTTGTTTACACGTTCGTCTTGTACGGTGTCGCCGGTGTGTGTGTGTGTGTGTGTGTGTGTGTGTGTGTGTGTGTGTGTGTGTGTGTGTGTGTGTGTAATTTACCACGGTCGTCTGCTGGTCACCAAGCCAGTCTTCCCCATTACGGAGCGAGCTCAGAGCTCATAGACCGATCTTTGGGTAGGACTGAGACCACAACACACTCCACACACCGGGAAAGCGAGGCCACAACCCCTCGAGTTACATCCCGTACCTATTTACTGCTAGATGAACAGGGACTACACATTAAGAGGGTTGCCCATTTGCCTCGCCGCTTCCCAGGACTCGAACCCGGGCCTTATCCACTACACTACGCGGTATGTGTGTGTGTGTGTGTGTGTGTGTGTGTGTGTGTGTGTGTGTGTGTGTGTGTGTGTGTGTGTGTGTGTTTGAAACACAAGTGGCTTTAATTAAGACAGTGAGGGAACATTAAAACCAACCGAACTACATAGTAGTGAAAATGTTTCACTGACTCTCTCTCTCTCTCTCTCTCTCTCTCTCTCTCTCTCTCTCTCTCTCTCTCTCTCGAGCACAGCTACATACCTTTCTTTACTTATGCTCACAATCACATTATGACGTTCATCCACTAACCGCGATACGTGACATCATACAACAAGGGCCTTATCTGTCCTTGTATGGAGTATTCTTAGCATGTTTTGGGGGGTTCCACTCATACAGCTTTATTAGATAGGGTGGAATCAAAAGGTTTTCGTCTTATCAACTCCCCTCCTCTGACTGACAGTCTTCAGCCTCTTTCTCACCGCCGAAATATTGCATCCCTTTCTATCTGTTATCGCTATTTTCATGCTAACTGCTCTATTGATATTGCTAACTGCATGCCTCCCCTCCTCCTGTGGCCTCACTGCACAAGGCTTTCTTCTTCCTCTCATCTCTATTCTCAGTCATTCATACCATTCTCAGGTAAACTGGAACTCCCTGCTTATTTCTGTATTTCCATCTTCCTACGACTTAACTTCTTTTAAGAGAGAGGTGTCAAGACAATTGTCCCTGAATTTTGACTAATTCTTTTGATTCTTTTATGGAGACTTCAATTCCAGAGGGCCTTTTTTTTCTAAAATTCATTTTATTGCCCTTGGTAGCTCTCCCTCTTACATAAAAAAAAAAAAAATTCTCCTTTCTACACTACTTCATCACACTAATTAGAGCCTTTATCATAGACGTACTATGGGATCTCTTATGTATGCATAAAAGATCTCAACGCCAAATTAAGCAAACGACCTACAAGTCATCCCTAGCAGGCAGAGAATCGTGACAGGCGGCGGCAGCCAATCAGAAGCCGCCACGAGAGTTAGCCACTATAAATAGCGGCCCTCCCTTCCTCCATCTATTACCTTTCCAACAGTGGTTCGGATGAAGCCACAATAATTCAATAACCCCTTTGCAACACAAAAGCACCCTTCTATTTTACTTACTAACGAACTTTTAGGCCTACAATCTACTCAATTCCCCTTCCCTTCCCATTTCTCACTTCCATTATTTCACCATGGTTAGGATGAGGCCACAATAACTAAATGACCTCTCTGTTTTACAAGGGCACCCTTCTAATGTCGCTGCTACTACCTTCTACCAATCCACTCCATTCCGTAATATTCCTATCTATCTCACACTATAACCATTCTACCGTGGTTAGGAAGAGGCCACTATATTGAAAATGACCACTCTTCTCTACAGAGTTTCTCTTGCTCTTTACAGCTGCTGCATAATTTGCAATCTCTAAAAATTTCCTCCTTAAGCTATTAAGCTAGCTTCCTCAACTGTCTGTGATTCTGAACTACGTTAAACTGTAGGTCCCTCCGCTATACGGGGTACTTGTTCACCTTTCCTACTCTTGAATTAGCAAACACTTTCTGCACTCCAACTTCCTTCACTAACTTTCCTTACCACCAATCCCGATATAGAAATGCCCGATGGGAGGATGTGGGCGCGTCCATGGCAGTGACATTTATGCTGGGATCACACTACGGCTTTTTTTTTTTTTCTTTTTACTACGAAGCCCCCGACGGTCGAACAGGCCAGTTTTCTGCGATTGCATACAACTGTCCCAAAAAGATCTTGCAACGACGATGGGACATCATACCCACGCATGCCCTTCCTCTGTCCCATCGTCTTCAGTGGGTAAACTAGGGATAGCTTTTTTTTTTTTTTCTTTTTTAACTGACGAAAACGCACGAGCTGTCACACTGGTCATGACGATTCTAGGGACAACGTTTTTGTGCGTTACTGCCAAACGTCCGATCAAAGACCAGTCGTAACTTCGTATTTTAACGATTTTTTATTCGTTCGATGTCGTAATGCTTCTACGACGTCGCGTGACAACAAGGACATCTTACGACATCGTACGATATCGTCACATCAATGTACTTGACTTACGACATATTACGACAGGCCAAAAGCCGTTAAAGTGACGTCATTGCCGCCGGCGACAGCCCTCCTACGACCGTCGAGGACGTCGTAGTAAAAAAAAAAAGCTGTAGTTTGTTCCTAGTATTAGCCCAAACAACAGAGACGGGCTATTTATAGCCTGTGTAGGACCCTGTGCCCCACGAAACATATCGAACCAAACCTTAACCTTCATTCTCACCATAACCTCAGAAAGAACACTACCAAGCTACTGTAGAAAGGTCTAGAGATCCGAAAACGCGTTCTGGCTAAAATAACTAGTTTCGGCGAAGTCGTAAACAAACTTAAAAAAAAAAAAAAAATAATAATAATTAAGAAAGAAAAAAACAACTGCTAGGAAATTATTAAAGCAAAGATCATTATCATATTTTATGAAGTATATATATATATATATATATATATATATATATATATATATATATATATATATATATATATATATATATATATATATTTGTGTGTGTGTGTGTGTGTGTGTGTGTGTGTGTGTGTGTGTGTGTGTGTGTGTTTAATTCACCACCACGGTCGCCTCCTGGTCACCCAGCCAATCTTCCCCATTACGGAGCGAGCTCAGAGTTCATAGACCGATCTTCGGGTAGGACTGAGACCACAACACACTCCACACACCGGGAAAGCGAGGCCACAAACTCCCGTTACATCCCGTACCTATTTACTGCTAGGTGAACAGGGGCCACACATTAAGAGGCTTGCCCATTTGCCTCACCGCGCCGGTGTAGCAGTTACAAGTGAAGTCCCGAGTAGAAGTGAAGTACTCCTCGTGGCAGCTGCCAGACGTAAGCTTCAGTTTACCCCACGCCTTCGAGGGGAATGGATTGTTGTGACCGCAGTTCCCCAAATATGTGTCTGTTTCGGTCTGAAAATCTTTGAAGAAAAGGAACTTTTAAATAAGTCAATTATTTGAAATTAATTGCCTTTATTGAACTAAATATAATACCTTTGTGAAGTAATTAATAACGGCTTTTCATGAAACACTATATAGGCCTACGCACATTACAGACCTAGCTAGTTAGCTATCAAGTAATAACATAATATATAATATTATAATCGAAGTAATGCAGTTGAAATTATGAATATTCCAAAGTTTCCATTGGTTTTGCCCATGTCAGAGACCTTTTCACCCTCTGGCCGAGGTCCCGTGTTATTTACCCTCGGGGGCCTTGGCTCAACCTAACATGTTGCTACTAATATAAGAGAGAGAGAGAGAGAGAGAGAGAGAGAGAGAGAGAGAGAGAGAGAGAGAGAGAGAGAGAGAGAGAGAGAGAGAGAGAGAGAGAGAGAGAGAGAGAGAGAGAGAGAGAGAGAGAGAGAGAGAGAGAGAGCGAGCAAGAGCGAGATCTATATTTTACCATTTATAAACGTTATGAATAGGATATCATAAGTGAAGGCAACGAGTCAAATCCTTTAACTGTTGGACTCAGTTATTACTTCAGATTTCTCTATATATATATATATATATATATATATATATATATATATATATATATATATATATATATATATATATATATATATATATATATATATATATATATATATATATATATATATATATATATATATATATATATATATATATATATATATATATATATATATATATATATATATATATATATATATTTTTTTTTTTTTTCTTTTTCCAGTACTCGATCTAAGTGCGTTATTATTGCTTATATTCGCATCTCCTCAGTTTCCTCTCCTTACTCTTTTCATTAATATAATCATGGTCGGCAGCCCGCATATGTATTCACAGCCATTCTGCTCTGTATTAGACTAATAACATCACTCTCCGCACGTCACGGGCTCTCAGACCCGACTGAGTGGTGCAGTACGATATGTTGGAAAAAGACTTCACTTCTACCCGGGACTTCAATTGTAACTGCTACACCGGCCCTCTCGATTGTGAGTCGAGCGTGCTAACCACTACACTACGCGGTGTGTGGGTGTGTGTGTGTGCGTGTGTGTGTGTGTGTCCCAATTTCTAACACGCTTTGCTCTCTTTCCGTTACCATTTTGAAACGCCACAAAGATCTAACTGTTTTTCCTGTTAAAAATGTAGAAATTTTTTCTATATGTCACTAGAAACATTGAAAAAAAATTCCTTAAAAACGAGCGTAACTTCTATTAGAACCAATTCACAATAGTGAAAGTGTGGCGCAGAAATATAATAATATAGTAACCGTGCTAAATTTAACACAAGACTCAGTTTACGTTGTTCCTGAAACATGGATTAAGGAAGTAACCTCGGTTCATGGGCTAAAAGATCGAATTTTTTTTAAAATTACAAAAAATCACAAAAATAGAAGTCTTTGGTAATCTTGTGCCGAAAGTATGGAGTCATTTCGTGAATTTTTTGTTCTTTAATTAAAGGGATTGTCCCTTTAATTATTTGCTTACATAATGATAGAGAGGGACGTGGCTGTCAGGTTGATGGTATGTATGTCGTTTTTGCTTTTATTGCTATTTTTGCTTCTATTGTGAAAATACCTTTCCTATTAAATAGCAACAATTTCGAGAGAGAGAGAGAGAGAGAGAGAGAGAGAGTACGTGATTCAGTGACGTCGTAGCTCGTTTTTTTATGTGTCTCGTCTGTTGACCACGCTATGCTGTCCTCAGTATTTGGGTTTTGTCAGATTAAGCAAAATGCGAAAAAGAAGTGCAAGAGCTTTTGAGGAAGTCAGTTCTTGACAATACCCAAGGGAAGAGGTTAGCAGATTTGGTAGCGGGAAAAGCAGAACATATATGGCTTTTAAAATAAGTAATAAAAAGCATACATTATCACTTTGAATGTATTATCTATCATTAATAATGAATGGTCTAATATTACTGATTCACATTTCGTGTATTACAGACATAATTTTTATGCAAAGGGAATGAAAAAAAAAATTATTATTATTTCCCGAAAATGTCATGTTACGAAAGTAAGTTACATCTATATATATATATATATATATATATATATATATATATATATATATATATATATATATATATATATATATATATATATATATATATATATATATATATATATATATATATATATATATATATATATATATATATATATATATATATATCAAAGGTTATACTTTTTCAAACTTTTTATGTTTATTTGGGCCTTCAAGTTTAATTGTCAAATTTTCTGTGAATATTTAGGCCATGAACGATGGAAACTGTTCCGAGGATAAAATAAAAAATATAGTATAAAAGACTACTTGACTTAAGGTGGGTTCACATGCACGTGTCAATTTCCGTCTGAAATTGTAAGTCGCTAGAAGTATCGATTGAGCCCTTCTAGTTGGTACACGTTCACGCATGGGAAATATCGGCTGATTGGCAGGAAGTGAATGTAAACAAATAGATGTCTTCCTCACGATGACGATTGTGATCAAATCAGATCATCACAAGTATTCAATCCTCACCTCCAACAACACCCTGCATAGAGGGAAGCAATCATCGGAGAGTGGCAGCTATCTCATCGAACGCCGATTTGCGTAGGCTTTTTTTTTTTTTTTTTTTGCTGTAGAATTCGCTTTTAGGGGCAGAGATGAGCTATTTTTCCCTCAACAACTCCAAAATCTTCTCTACATCGACAAAACATTTCCAAACCTTTTTCCGTGACGTTAACAAAATCGTAAATAAACTGAACAGGACCAACCTGTTGATCTTTTTTTGCGACTGGTTTTTCCATTCGCTAGGCACCGATATTTAGTCGAAAATTCTACCGACTTGCACTTTCAGTCGCAAATACGTGTGAACTCTCCTTTACATACACAACTAAACATAGATTTTACAATCATGTCCAATACGCTTCCCACCCCCGCCACCAAAAGAAAAAGAAAAACAATCACGACAAAATTCTAAATAGCTACCGAGTAGAGTAGTGAGTGTAAATTTCACATACTAGTGTGGCTGTATAAAAAATGTATCTGTTGGTAGAATTTACCAACAATTGTTGTGCGTAGTCACCAAGATACACAAAACCTTCATACAAACAATGAGCATCCTAGCACCAATAGGGGGAAAAAAAAGTACCCTGAACCATGGTTATATCAGTAACTTACATCATTATTATTATTATTATTATTATTATTATTATTATTATTATTACTATTATTATTATTATTACTGTCATTATTATTACTTCCATGAATTTTGTTATTACCTAAATATCTTTTGTTTATCCCGTCTTTTCATCAACCAGACAGCAAACCGAAGTCCCGTCCCGCGCCACGTAAGCCCTCCTCGCCTCTAGTACCCCGAACACCACCCAACTGCTCATTGAAGAAAACGGAAGCATTGATCTTACACTGAAGCAAAATGGCATAACACAAGTGGAAACACTCGCAGGAAAGGATCATCTTTGTTTTTTTTTGTTTTTTTCTATCCTTTTTTCCTGGAAGACAATTTCTATGTTGTTTTTCCTCTATTGACATTGTTATCATTACTATTCTTTTTCACGCAAACATTTGTTTACTCAAAGCCATAAATCAAGAAATCTTAAATTGAATCAATTTAAGTTAAATACCAATGCGAAAGGATTTTTTTTTTCCAGAACATCTATTTCTTTATATAATTTATATTATTTATACAGTTATTATTGATTCATCTGGTAGCCATCTGTTTGAGTTCACCTTAGAGAAAAAAGGAAAAAGATAAGTGTATGTTAAACAAATGACTGAATAAAAGATTAAAAAACGAATAAAGAACACTATCAAGCTAAATCGATCATAAGCCAACCATGGGAATGATTTGATCTTACATTCAAGTATTTCTATTTCTTGATGTAATTGCCATTTTTTCTCGCTTGTGCACTTGTTTCTGAGCTCATCCACTACAGAAAAACAAAACTAAATTAAATCATTCCTAACCTGGTAGCATTTTTCTACCTCCCCATGTTTCCAATTTTCGTGTGTGCCATTATCAATTCAACTTTATTATTTTTTCTGTAAACCATTTGTTATTGACTTTACCTAAAACCAATAAAGCCATATGAAAAAAATAATAATCTGACGATTTCCTTTCAAACATCCAATAATTTTTTTTGAAGCATTTTTCAATGATAACTTCTCCCTTCCCTATCCTTAGTAAAACTTCCTAGGTACTTTGTCGTAAGAAATCTCTCACACAGCCGTCAGTTTCTTAGTATTATCTTCTCATAATTACCTATTGAAGTCTGCCCTTGTAAAAAAAAAATAAATAAACTGACAATTGATGTGTTCTCTGTTATTTATCTATTTTTTTTCCCTGATTTCGTTTTCTTTCTCCGTATTTTGTTTTCTTTATATTCTTCTTCACTCTTTATTTAGCATAGTTATACTTCAACATTGCAAAAGAAAAGTGGTCAATGACAATATACCAGCGACATTGAATGGTGAATCCAGAGTTTATCACACGTATACATATATTTTGAAAACCATTTCGGCAAATAATCCAGCAACTGTTATGTTTTGCACTTTTTATGTCCAATTATGTTTTATCATCATTTAAATATTAGACACAAATTCTCTCTCTCTCTCTCTCTCTCTCTCTCTCTCTCTCTCTCTCTCTCTCTCTCTCTCTCTCGGACGGACATACAGACACTCACAATTACGTTTAAACTACAAGCAAAACAAGCAGACATGTACTCAGGCAGACAGTTATGAGGCACTATACTTATAGCAAGAATATATCAGAATGCTTTTTTTTTCTTTTTATCCACAGAAGTGTACTTATTCTAAAGCGTCTGCCAATAGTACACGATAAGTGTCTTCAAACCTTTCCTTTCAATTATTTGAAGCCCTACGAAGATGAAAATACAGAAGCAAGCAAGGAATTCCAGAGTTTATCAGAGAAAAGGATGAATGATTCACAAATACTGGTAAATTTTGGCTTTAGAAAGGTGGACAGAAGAGGGGTGAGAGATTAGTAAAAGTATGAATGAGTATTTTTTTAATGTCTCTACTCAAGAAAACATGCAGGAAATTCCAGATAGTGAACAGATTTTTAGAGTAGGTGAGAGTGAGAGGTTGACAGATATCCTCATAATTAAGGAAATGGTAGAACATGAGACAGATACAATAAAAAACAAATATCAGGTCACCATTGCCTGATGAAATATATGCAAGAGTACTTAAGGAATGCAAGATCGTCAGCCGTTAGCATAGGCCTCTAAAATAAGATGTCATCTGTCAGGTAAGGTACCGATGATGTGAAAGCAAACCAATGTTGTACCCATATTTAAAAAGGGAGATAAAACCCGAACGTCTAATTATAGACCTATTAGGCTACTTCAGTTGTAGTTAAATTAATGGAGTCATTAGTAGCGAAGAACATTAGGGAGCATCTACACCAGTGATTCCTAACCTGTGGTACACGAAGGCCTTCCAGGTACTACACACAAGATAATCTGGCATCGATCAGCTAGTGGAGAAGAAGCAGATGCATCGCTCTCATTAAGGCACGTATTCTGAAACGCTTTACTCTGACTATCATTGGTTTCCAGAGGCTCCAGTTTAATTAAGAGACTCGTTTTTTCAGAGTATTATTGTGCTTCTGATGATAGATTGGCAAGATTTCTAGTTTATTAAAAGGAGAAACTGTCTTGAAAAACTGTCGTAGTGAGAGGGGAAGGTGTTTCTGAACATGGGCTTAAATTGAGTTGTGTTTCTTGTTAGTTCTTTTGTGTGTTCTACTTGTGAATAAGTTCATATTTGCTGGAATTGTTTTTTTGGGGGGCACCAGGTGCTGCGCGGGGACTGTATGGGACCTCCAACTGGTACTCGCTCAGGAAAAGTTTGGGAACCACTGATCTATACAAACAAATCTGGATTCATCACTTTCAGTGTGGCTTTACAAAAGAAAAGTCGTGCCTCACAAACTTGCTGAGTCTTTACAATAACGAGGCGGCAGATAATAGTGATAGTTATGACATGATATATTTAAATTTTAGTAGAACGTTTGATAAGAAACCACATCAGAGGCTCATGAGCAAGGTCAGGGCACATGGGATAGAGGGAAAAATATTAGGTTGGATCAAGTCATGGTTAGGGGCAGGGTTGCCAGAACGTGCCAAAAATGGCATTTTTTGCCATAAATTTAACATTTTTCGAAAATATGCCTTTTTTCTTTGGCAGTAGTATAATGGTGCCATAAAAATGCCAATCTTTGTCGCAGAGTTGCCATGAAATGCCAAAAATTACAATTGCGTGTATATGACTGGAACCAAAAATCATACCCGTATCGCGTCATTCGCGTATTTTTGGTGTAATGTTTATAACTTTAAGAATGTAACAGGTACGTGCTGCTTCAGAACTTTGGCAAAATTAGTCTTAGATAAGTTATGCCTACCTATTTCAAATGCATATGTTGAGAGAGTTTTTAGTCAGGCTACCCTTGCAAAGACTAAGGTAAGAAATAAGATGGGGCACAAGTTATTAAAAAGCATTTTGATGATTAGATCACACCTGATGTTGAATAATTTTTGTTGCAAGGATTTTGTTGTAACAGAAGAGATGGTAAATAGATTCAATTCAAGTATGTATGCACATGATACAAATGAAGATGATGCTGATACATTTGATGATGTTGAATTAATTTCTGAAATTTTGCAGGAATAAGTGTGTGTGTGTGTGTGTGTGTGTGTGTGTGTGTGTGTGTGTGTGTGTGTGTGTGTGTGTTAATATCAGCCCAAAACAGTAGCATTATTTTCAATAAAGGATTATCGCTTTTAAACAGGTAAAGTTTTTTTTTTATAATTTGAAAAGATTTAATATTTATTTTAAATAAAGGATTGTAATTTTTTCATTTTAATTTTCTCTTTCCCTTGATAAGTGCCATAAACTCTGCCATTTTCGAAAAAAAAATTGCCATAAAATGCCAAAAATCATGAGCACAGCAGCTAATGAAATATTGCGGAACCTGGCAACCCTGGTTAGGGGATAGTTGGCAGAGAGTTGTAATAAATGGTTCTAATTACGAGTGGGGCCACAGAGATCAGTTTTAGGGTCATTGTTATTTTTAGTATATACTCATGGTTTGGGTAGTGGACGTAGTAGTGATATTAGTAAATATGTGGATGATACAATGATAGGTAGATAAATTATGTCAAATTCGGATGTCATCGCCTTGTAGGCAGATTTAGATAGGATGAATGAATGGACAGTCAGATGGCAAATGCAGTTTAATACTAACCATAAACGCATTAACAGCGTATATGGCTGTCGTGGCGACAACACGTACCTGCGCTTGGCTCCTGATCGACTGCTTACCATACCACCTGTACATTTTTTTTACCAGCCAGTTTTTCATACTGGCTGCTCCAGGTATGCACCAACTCTGATACTATAGCCATGACAGTATAAAAAGCCAGTAGATGGAGGAAAACAACTGAAAATATGTGGTAAACCGTACCTCGACTAGCCCTACACTGACGTCATCACAATAACAACTGTCCGCTGCTTCACACTCCCACAAGTTTTAGTTGATATAGACAGTGTTGTGGCATTTTTCTGCTGTGTATTGATATCCTACAGCACAAGATTTCAAGATGACTAGGACAAGGACACAGCAGAGCCAGGCAACTGGACGGAGTGCTCAACAAGAGAAGTCCTCTACACCTGTACCTGACCAGGCAGAGGAGCAGGACACACCAATGACCGCTGCGCAAACTACAACACAAAATCTACCAATACCTCAGAAAGATTCCACACCAGTGCTACACCTTCTGACATCTTGGACCTAATCACTGATGAAACTGAAACCATCTCAGAGGAAGGTAAAATTATTGTCAATACTATTATCAAGGCAATGCAGCTAATAAATAATCAGAAAGATGAAAAAATTTCCCAACTTGAAAATAGGGTAACAGAATTTGAGAATCAAGTGGATGAAGTTAATCAATATGAGAGAAGGGACACTGTCATTATTAGTGGTCCTGATCTACCAAAAGAACAGCAAAATGAAAATTGTGTAGATGTGGTAGTGAGATCCATCAGAGATAAACTTCGCATAAATATAAATAACACTGACATTAATGTTGCCCATAGACCTAGTAGGCGCAAAGAAATCACAGAATGATTCCAGGCCAATCATTATCAAACTCCAGAGCAGACAAACAAAATACACTATTATGAATGCATGTATAACAGTTAAGCCTGACCTATATATTAATGAAAGCTTAACCACAAAACGCCGATCATTATTCAAGATAATATGGGATACAAGGAAACAACACAGAGATAAATTTCAACAATGTTATACAAATGATGGGAAAATTGTTGTGAAATTAAAGCACTCTCAACGGAAACACATAATCACAAATGATGTAGGTCTTACACATTTTCTTGATAGTTATCCACTACTAAAAACATCTCCGTACCCACAGGTGTAAACCTTGCAACTGTAGCTACCCTAACTTTACAACTATAATTTGCATCAGTGTCCTATGTTGTTTTGTTTTACTAATAGTATTTTTCTATTTGTTACAGCTCCTTGTAATGGATTCAGTGTAACATACATTATTATTGCCTATCATTATTACATATATAAATGTACTACTATTACATATATAAATGTACTACTATTGCTACTACTACCACTACCAGTGTCCTATGCTGTTTTGTTTAACTAATATTATTTATTAGATTTTGTTACAGCTCCTTCTATTAGTTTGTTGTAACAAATATTGTTATTGCTACCATTATTACATACATTATTGCATATACTACTATTGCTACTACTTCCACTACCACTACTATTACTACTACTACAACTACTACTACTACTACCACTACTACTACTACTACTACTACTACTACTACTACTACTACTACTACATCTGCTATTACTGCTACTACTACTACTACTACTACCATCACAATGATAAATACTAGTACTATACTGTATTTCTTCTCTATATTTGCATGCCTGGAGAGACCTATTTGGTTTTAATTCGCTTTTGTTTAGTTATTCATTAGTGTACTTAATTACTGATTTATATCACCTTGTTTGCAACATATGGAAAATTTATTTAATTCTTTGTATGATGATAATGAAGTGTTCTCTTTAAACTTAGAATTTAGTGTTATAGAAAAAATTTCAGGTCAACGAGATCCTAATTCTTTATCCAAATATTTCAATTTTGAGGATTATATATCAGCAACTAAATCATTATGTAACAATTACCTTAACATTATACATATCAACATTAGATCACTTCACAAATACACTGATGTACTAAAATCTTTCCTTAATTGTTTACCAAAACCACCTGATATAATTGCTGTTACTGAGACATGGCTACAAGAACACACTAAACGTCTTTATTTTTTGGATGGTTATGATTCATATCACTTAATAAGAACTGAAAGAGAACATGGAGGGATGTCTATTTTTGCTAACAATATATTACAAACAGAATTGTTAAACCCATTTTGCTTCATTAATGTAAACATTGAAATGTGTACTCTTAAACTTACATTAGGAGACTCAAATTATATAATTACTGTTCTTTACAGACCTAAGAGCAAACATGTAGGTGTCAATGAATTTACATCTGATATGAATGATATGCTGAATAATGACATCTTCAGACGTAACAAATCATTAATTATAGAGACTTTAACATAAATTTATTGGAGCATTCTACCCACATTCCTACAAACTTTTTCCTTAATACCATGCAAACACTAAATTATTTCCCCCACATATCCAGGCCTACACGATTTCCGGATACTCCTGCTCTAGGTCAACCCTCGCTACTAGATCAAATCTGGTCAAATTTCACACCTCACTCATTCTCAGGGATCCTTCACTGCTGTATATCTGACCACCTTCCCATTTTCATTAATATCAATCAGCAATCTAAACCCAACAAAAACAAGAGATAAAATTTAGAAATTTTAATGCCAATAATCATACTCTTTTTTACCAATGAGCTACGCAAAATAAACTGGGAAGAACTGCTAACTATGGAAAATACTAACAACAACTTTAATCTATTTTATAAAAAACTATACGAATGTTATAATCAGAGTTTCCCAATTAAATCTAAATTTGTTACTGATAAAAGACTTAATAATGCCTGGCTTACAAGTGGAATACTAAAGTCCATTAAACATAAATGTAATTTATTTAAAATGTATAAGCTTGGAACAGTATCTCATGAGACTTTCAAACAATATAGAAACCATGTAACCCAAATTATCAGGACTGCAAAAATTAACCATTATTTCCAAGTTTTTACAAATTTCCGTAATAATACCAAAAAGATTTGGCAAGCAATTAATGAATTAAAAGGAAATACAAATAAATCAAATAACAATAAGTCTTTGCATTATAATAATTCATTATTAACCGATTCTTCAGATATAGCAGAAGCCTTTAGTAGATATTTTTCCACTATTGCACCTGAACTTGACAGAAGACTTCCATATACAAACAAAGACCCGAAAGACTACCTTAAAGGTAACTTTCTAAATTCTATGTTGTGACCTATTGTGATTACCTTTGATGTGACTAAAGTAATTCAGTCCCTAAATAACAAAAACTCAGGTATTAATGATATATCACCCATTGTTATTAAAACAAATGCTCAACTCTTCTCAGTTCCTTTGACTATACTATTTAATCAATCAGTTGCAACTGGAACGTTTCCATCACTATTGAAAACTGCAAAAATTACTCCTATCCACAAGTCTGGCCACGATAACGACATTAAAAATTATAGACCAATATCAAAACTTAACATTTTATCTAAAATATTTGAAACGTTAATGAAGGTTTATTTAATTGATTATCTTGAAACTAAAAATATATTAAATTCTTCACAATATGGGTTTAGACGGAACTGCAGTGCATTTAAAGCCTTAAACGTATTTTCTAATGATATACTTTCTGCAATTGACAAAAAATTCCATGTATTATCCATCTTTATAGATTTTGCTAAAGCTTTTGACAGTTAATCATAAGATCCTTATTAACAAAATGCATCACTATGGAATCAGGGGCACATTACTTTCTTGGTTTAAGGATTACCTAACAGACAGACATCACTATGTTGTGTTTAGTGGTGAAAAATCACCTACTACCCCTGTAAACCTTGGTGTACCTCGAGGAAGCGTTCTAGGTCCAATTTTATTTCTGATATATATCAATGACATTTCTGATCTTTTCTCTGAAACTAAAAGCATCCTGTTTGCCGATGACATGACGCTTTACTTAACAGGTCCAAACCAAAATGAGCTTGTAGTGAATGCGAATCATGAACTTAAAAGACTTTACCAGTGGTGTCTATGTAACAGATTAACAGTTAATACTGAAAAAACCTACTTTATGTTATTCACTACTACAAAACACCTCATTTAATAAATTTAAAAATCAACAATGAAATTATTTCTAAAACAAATAGAATACGATTTCTTGGTGTCGATTATGATGATTCATTATTATTTAAACATCACATACATAATCTTACACACAAAAATATCAAGACACATTGCCTTACTATATCAAATAAAAGATATCATGCCTTCTAATGTACTAAAATTAATATACTATGCACACATTTATCCACTACTTACTTACTGTAATCCCATTTGGTGTACAACATACACCACCTATCTAACCCTTTAAGATTATTACTCAAAAATAGTAAGAATTATTACTAACAGTGATTATTTAGCACATACTAATTCACTATTCAAAGAAACAAAAATCTTGAAACTGGATGATATAACAAAAATGGAAATAGCTAAACTTATGTATAAGAATAAGAATGAAATGCGTGACCTCCTCCCATCTCATAATTATACTACCCGTCACCGCAACAACCTTAGCTTTCCTATTCATCGTTTATCAAAATTTCAACATTCAACAACTTATTTGGGTCCTGTAACTTGGAATACTATTCCCAAAGAAATTCAAGACGCTCCTTCCCTCAACACATTCAAAAGCCGATTGAAACACAATATCATAATGACATATTAACTAACTCCCAAATACTAGCTGAGATCCAACATGTTTGTAAAGCTAAACTATCCTACAAATGAATTATGTATATGAAATTATTAGTTAGTATATATATCTTAACATGTGTATGTCTGCTCATATATTGTATTTATATGTAAAATTGGAATGTCTGTATGTCTGTATACATGAACAAATTGTACACCTCCTATGAATAGTCATCCATTCTTTTTATTGTCTTAAGTAATAAACGAATCTTAATTATCTTTTGTGTAATATATGAATCTAATACTAGGATATTATATATAGTTATAATAATGTCATCATTACAGTAATAGATATTGTTGCCCCAGCCAGATTGTTTAATATTTTTAAGGATATTTTTTCATGCCTAAAAAGCTATGCTTTATATAGGCTAGCCTTAGCTATATATGTACCTACAGTATATATTTTTACATGAAAGCAAATACATATTTGTATGTTAATGTAGCTAATTGCTATAAATAAATGTTTCAAAGTGATTAGCGTAGGTAGAGGAAATCCACACAATAGGTACACAATAAACAACGAGACCCTGGTAGGTTCAGAATGTATATATAAAATAAAATTAGTTGTAGTTAGTTCTGATCTCGATCTAAGTAATCAATGAATAGAAATAAGGGAACTAGGTATTAAGATTTACTTTTAGAAGTGTTAAAAACAGAAATCCCGAAGTAATATTAGATTTATATTTGGCACTGGTCAGACCGCATCTAGATTATGCTGTGCAGTTCTAGTCCCCACATTATATGGAGGATATAGGTCTAGTAGAATAAATACCAAGGGGAATGTCTTAAAGGATACTAGAGATGAGGGATATTTTCTACGATGCGAGATTGAGGATACTAAATTTGCATTTTTCGTAATGCTGTTTTTCCATGCCCTCTCTGGCCTAAACCCTCAGAAGGTTTATGGACCTGATAGGGTCCCTCATATTGTTCTCAAAAACTGTGCTTCCGTGCTTCCACCTTGCCTGGCCAAACTCTTTCAACTATGCCTTTTGACTTCCCTTCCTTCTTGCTGGAAATTTGTCTACATACAGCCTGTTCTTAAAAAGGGTGACCGTTCTAATACCTCACACTATCGTCCTATAGCTGTAATTTCTTGCTTGTCTAAAGTTTTTTAACCTATCCTGAATAGGAAGATTCTAAAACATCTGTCACTTGACAACCTTCTATCTGATCGCCAGTATGGCTTCCGTCAAGGTCGCTCTACTGGTGCTATTCTGGCGTTTTTTACTAAGTTTTGGTCATCCTCTTTTAGAGATTTCGGTGAAACTTTTGCTGTCGCATTAGACATATTAAAAGCTTTTGATAGAGTCTGGCACAAAGCCTTGATTTCAAAATTGCCCTCCTACGGTTTCTATCCTTCTCTCTGCAACTTTATTTCAAGTTTCCTTTCTGACCGTTCTATTGCAGCCGTGGTAGACGGCCACTGTTCTTCTCCTAAATCTGTTAACAGTGGTGTTCCTCATGGTTCTATCACCCACTCTCTTTCTATTATTTATTAATGACCTTCTTAACCAAACTTCTTGCCCTATCCACTCCTACGCTGGTGATACCATCCTACATCTTTCCACGTCATTTCAGAGACGACTAACCCTTTAGGAAGTCAACAATTCACGCAGGGATGCGACAGAACGCCTGACTTTTGATTTCTATAAGATTTCTGATTGGAGCAGACAAAACTTAGTAGTTTTCAACGCCTCAAGAACCCATCTATCTACTCGACACAACCTTCCAGACAACTATCCCCTCTTCAATGACACAAACTGTCTCCCTATTCCAAACTGAATATCCTTGGTCTGTCCTTCACTCATAATCTTAATTGGAAACTTCATATCTCATCTCTTGCTAAAACAGCTTCTATGAAGTTAGACGTTCTGCGGCGTCTCCGCCAATTTTTCTCGCCCCTCCAACTGCTAACTCTTCGTATGTTTGGGGAGTTCCACTCATACAGCTTTATTAGATAGGGTGGAATCTAAAGCTTTTCGTTTTATCAACTCCCCTCCTCTGACTGTCTTCAGTCTTTGTATCTTTTACCGATATTTTCATGCTAACTGTTCTACTGATCTTGCTAACAGCATGCCTCCCTTCCTCCTGCGCCCTCACTGCACAAGGCTTTCTTCTTCCTCTCATCCCTATTCTGTCCAACTCCCAAATGCAAGAGTTACTAGTACTCTCAATCATTCTTACCTTTCACTGGTAAACTCTGGAACTTCCTACCTGCTTCTCTATTTCCATCTTCCTATGACTTGACTTCTTTTAAGAGAGAGGTGTCAAGATATTTGTCGCAGGCTTTCGGCTGATTCTTTCAAAATCTTTTAAGGAGACTGCAGTTCCAGTGGGCTTTTTTTTTTTTCTAATGTTTTGTTGCCCTTGGTAGCACTCCCTCATGATAAAAATAAGAATTCCTTAGAGAGACGTAGGTTAAGATAGAAGTATTTAAGTAGTGTAGGTGTTATAACAAAGCGGCCATGAGCTTGAGAAACTCAGTAATCATATTGTTAGTGCTAAGTCAATAGGGACCTTTAAAAGAATTTATGGATTTTGATGATAGGTGGATTTAGGTAGTTTTATTCACACAGGGACTGTTGGCCTGGCAGCTTCTATCCAGATACCCTTATTTTCTTATATTCTTAAAGAAGAAAGACTTGTGCATGCCACAGGTGGAGTGGAGGCATGCAATTAGTAAGATCAGAAGAGCACTTGACATGAAAAGAGAAGATAGCAAGAGACAACATCAAGGCCGAATACAGTCAGTTAGAAGACAGGAGTTGATGAGACGAAAAGCTTTTCATTCCCCTCTTTCTAAAACAGCTGTATAATAGCAACCCCTTATACATGTAGAGTATACTTTTTACATGGATGGATAAGGCAACAGTACAATGTAAAAAGGAGAGAGAGGAATGAGAAATACTTGAAAGAACGACTCAGAGCACCTAATTTTTAAGTTGTGAGATGAGAGAGTTTTGTGGAAGGTTATCTCGAGTTGATAATGGAGGAATAGAATTTCTGTGGTATTGAAGAATATCGAGTTTACTCTGCCTCATTCAGAAATTTTATAGAGACCAGAAGCCAAGCGTTCCGTGAGTTCCCTGTATGATCTCCTTACTTCCTGAAGGGTTAGTCGTCTATGAAAAGGCGTGGAAAGGTGCAGGGTGATATCAACATAAGAATGGATAGAAAAAAGAATTTTTTTTTTTTTATGTAGGAAAGAGGGCCAGCCAAGAGCAAAAAAAAAGAAAAGATTGAAAAAAAGGGACCTCTTGAGTGCTGGTTCTGTACTGAAAAGGAAAGCGTCAGCCAAAATTCGGGAGCAAATGCCTCGATACCTCCCTCTTAAACGAAGACAAGCGGTAGGAAGTCGGAAATACAGATGCAGGGAGGGAGTTACAGAGTTTACCAGTAAAAGATATGAATGATTGAGAGTACTGATTAACTCTTGCTTTAGAGAGTTGGACAGAATAGGGATGAGAGGAAGAAGAAAGTCTTGTGCAGTGAGGACGCAGGAGGAGGGGAGGCATGCAGTTAGAAAGATCAGTAGAACAGTTAGCATGAAAATAGCGATAAAAGATAAAAAGAGATACAACATTTCGGCGGTGAGAAAGAGGCTGAAGACAGTTAGTCAGAAGAGGGAAGTTGATGAGACGAAAAGCTTTTGATTCCATCTTATCTAGTAAATTTGTGGGACTGGAACACCCCAAACATACGAAGAGTACTCCATACAAGGACGGATAAGGCCCATGTACAGAGTTAGCAGTTGGAGGGGCGAGAAAATCTGGCGGAGGATTTTTTTTTTTTTTATTTATTTATTTTATTTTTTTTTATGGTAAGGCCTATAGCGCCTGTAGACACACTTGAAGAGTGTATAGGAAGCGCTGTTCAGCTTCCGCCCATTAGTGGCGCAGGCAATTTTATTTATAGTGGTACCCATATTAGGGCCCATATCACCGCCCAAGCTCATCTTGAGTGTAACCACCTAGAACCTGGGTATCATGGTGATATGTAGGTAACTTTAAACCACTCGACAAATGGCAAAGTGTTTTAAGGCTGTACGTGGTGGGATTCGAACCTACGCGTGGACGTCTGCCCGATCCCACGCTCACCCCCGTATCCACTATGCCACCTGCCTCAGAACGCTTAACTTCATAAAAGCTTTCAGAGATTAGATGTGAAGTTTCCAGTGAAGATTAGGAGTAAAGGACAGATTGAGGATATTCAGTGTGGAAGAGAGAGACAGTTGAGTGTCATTGAAGAAGAGGGGATAGTTGTCTGGAAGGTTGTATCGAGTTGATATATGAAGGAATTGAGTTTTTGGGGCACTGAGAACTACTAGATTTTCTCTGCCCCAATAGGAAATCTTAGAAAGATCAGAAGTCAGACGTTCTGTGGCGTCCCTACGTGATCTGTTGACTTCCTGAAGGGTTGGTCGTCTCTGAAAGAACGTGGAAAGCCGTAGGGTGGTATCACCAGTGTAGGAGTGGGTAGGACAAGAAATTTGGTTAAGAAAGTCATTAATGAATAATAGAAAAAGAGTGGATGACAGAACAAAACCCTAAGGAACACCACTATTAATAGATTTAGGAGAAGAACAGTGTCCGTCTACCACAGCAGAAATAGGACGGTCGGAGAGGAAACTTGAGATAAAATTGCAGAGAGAAGGATAGAAACCGTAGGAGGGCAGTTTTGAAATCAAAGCTTTATGCCAGACAAACCATCCATAAAATAAGAGAGTGGGTGACAGGACAGAACCCTAAGGAACACCACTGTTAATACCGACTGTCTACCACAGCAGCAAGATAATTAATTAATGACCAGAAAGAAAACTTTAATTGGATATGTAGAGAGAAGAATAGGAGTATTATGAGGATGGTTTGGAAATCAGAGCTTTTTGCCAAACTACATATATCAGAAGCCTCAGATATGTTTAAGGCAACAACAAAAGTTTCATAAAAATCTCTAAAAAAAGATAGCTTAGACTGAGTAAAGAAAACAAAAAAGAACTTTGGTAAAGCGGTCTTGATGCAGGCCATACTGGAGATCAAATATTTATATTTGATCTCCATTGTGAAGTGATAGATTTTAAAGAATCCTCCTGTTAACGATATTTTCGAACATATTAGACAGGCATGATTTTAAAATAGGATGGTAGTTTGATGGATTAGACGGTCACCTTTTTTAAGGAACAAGTTAAATATAGACTAACTTCTAGTAAAAGAGAAAGAGTTGCAAGAACAAACGCTAATAAATATGCGTTCATCAGGGATGTATTTGTTTCATGGAAGCATTAGTCATTCTAGAGAAAATAAGGACAATACCTCAGCTCATTTCAACTAGTAGTGACAAAACGTCAGAGGCACCTTCACTTTGGGGGGTCCTGAGGACAAGATATAGGTATGAAATTGTGATCGGAGGAGCCCGACGAAGATGTCACAGCACATGCAAAATGAATAGAGGTTAAGACTTAAGATGATGTCAAGAATGTTTGGTGCATCTCACCAGTTGCTCATGTCATGTAAGATATCAAAGTTGAAATCTAGATCACCAAGATGATCAGCAAAGGTCATGCAAAGCCAAAGCTGGTAGTGAACATTGGAGTCAGAGAGAGAGAGAGAGAGAGTCAGAACGTGCTTTTAATTTGGAAGATAAGTAGTCAAAGATTTTTTCTACAATCAAGGGAGCTAGAGAGAGAGAGAGAGAGAGATATGAAAAAACACAGATAAATTTAGTTTGAGTGTGACTGTAGTTGCGGAAAGATGATGGAAAACTCGGTGGTTTCAAGCTCAAATCAATGTCCAGATGGAAGCAACATCCAGGTTTATAATAATAAAGACGATAGAGAAAGAAGGAGACGCCTCAAAATGCCCAACTTCATAAGAGCTATTTTAGCTAAAGATGAGATGTGAAGTTTCTGGTTTAGATTATGAATAAATTGCAGACCGAGGATATTCAGTGCAAAAGAAGGGGACAGTAGTGTAGTGAACACCACTACAATACTACACTACTACTACAATCATTACCAGACATGTACGCCTGACTGACTCCAGTGTGTAGTGAACACTACTACACTACTACTACTACGGCCTGCGTATCCAGTCACCACTTGAGTTCAGACAGCACCGAGACCCCGGCACACACACACACTCGCCTACACGACCGCTCGCCTCGTCACCTCTACCTATTGTATATCACACACTCACCTACACGACCGCTCGTCTCGTTCCCTCTACTTATTGTATATCTATAATAAATTACAGACTACGAACATCTGTAGTTTACTTCTCCATCCGTGTCCTGGCTAGATACTGAACACTACAGTTGAGTGTCACTGAAGAAGGTGGGATAGTTGTCTATAAGGTTCTCACAAATTGATAGCTGGAGGAATTAAGTTTTCTCTACCCCAATCAGAAATCTTAGAAAGATCTGAACTCATATTTTTGTGCCGTCCCTGAGTGATCTGTTGACATCCTGAAGAGTTAGTCGTGTCTGAAAAGACGTGGGAAGATGTAGGGTGATATCATCAGCGTAAAAGTGGATAGGGCAAGAACTTTGGTTAAGATGATCATTAATAAATAATAGAAAGAAAGTGGTTGACAGTAAAAAAGCCCAAGGACTACCACTATTAATGGATTTAGGAGAAGAACAGTAGTCCTCTACCACAGCTGGAATAGAACGGTCGGAAAGGAAACGTGAGATAAAGTTGCAGAGAGAAGGATAGAAACCGTAGGAGAGCAGTTTTGAAATCAAGGCATTGTGCCAGACTCTATCAAAACCTTTTTACATGTTTAACGCGACAGCAAAAGTATCACCGAAATCTCTGAAAGAGGATGACTAACACTCAGTAAGGAAACCAAGAAGATCAATAGTAGTGCGCCCTTGAAGCAAATCATACTGACGATCAGATAGAAGACTGTGAAGGAAGAGATGTTTAAGAAACTTTCTTTGGAGGATAGATGCAAAAACTTTTGACGAGCAAGAGATTAGAACTATAGAGAGGTTGTTTGAGGGATTAGAATGGTCACCATTTTTAGGAGAAGGATGAATGTAGGCAAACTTCCAGTAAAAACAAAATGTAGAAATCGATAGACATAGTTGAAAAAGTTTGGCCAGGCAACATGAAGCAGCGAAGCAAAGATTTTGAGAACAATAGGAGGGACCCCATCAACTCCATAAGCCTTCCGAGGTTTTAGGCCAGCAAGGGCATAGTAAACATCATTACGAAAAACTTTGATTGAATGTATGAAATAGTCAGACGGAGGAAAAGAGGGAAGGAGAAGCCCAAAATCATCCAAAGTGGAGTTGTTAGCAAAGATTTGAGAAAAGAGTTTAGCTTTAGAGACAGAAAAGATGGCAGTGGTGCCATCAGGATGAAATAACGGAAGGAAAGATGAAGAAGTAAAGTTATTGGGGATGTTTTCGGCCAGATGCCTGAAGTTTCAAGGGAAGTTGGAGTTTGAAAGATATTGATATTTTCTATTTTATGAAGGAGTGTCGGGCAAGTTGAAAAACAGACTAGGCATGATTCCATGCAGAAATATAAAGTATATGCGATTCACATGATGGAAGGCTCATTTACCTTTTGTGGTCAAACCCTCTATCATAGCACAGCACAAGAACAGGCTGTGTTAAACCTACATTTAGAAAAAAAATAGTGAGGAATATACTCCTCCATGCCAGACACTATCACTTCTGTTATGCGTTCAGCACACAGAGATAGGTCTATAACACGGAAACAATAATCATTCCAGGGAAAATCAGCATAATACCTCTGCAGTTCCCCCATCTGTCAGAGACTAAACGCCAGAGGCACCTCTGCATTGGGGGATCCTGAGAAAGGACTGGAAAAATAGGACAAGATACAGAAATGAGATTGTGATAGGAGGAACCCAATGGAAAAAATAGGGTAACAACATAAGCAGAATGATTAGAGTTACGGAAGAAGTCAAGAATGTTGGGCGTATCTACAAGACCGTCAGAAATACCAGTAGAGTGTTGGAGCAGTTGCTCTAGGCCATGTAGGATAGCAAAGTTGAAGGCTTGTCCACCATGATGGTTCACCAGGAATATCAGTGAAGGGAATGGAAAGCCAAAGCTGGTGGTGAATATTGAAATCTCCAAGGATGGAGATCTCCGCGAACGGGACAGAATGTGCTCTACTTTGGAAGTTGAATAGTCAAAGAATTTACTATAGTCAGAGGAGTTAAGGGAGATAGGCAGCACAGATAAATTTAGTGAGAGTAACTATATGGTCGAAGTCCAGATGATAGAAACCTCGGAAGATTCAAGAGCGTGGGCAAGTTAAGTCGTTGCGTACATAGACACAGCCTCCAGCTTTGGAACAAAATTGAAGATAGAGAAAGTAGGTGGGAACAGAGAAGGGGCTACTGTCAGTTGTCTAAGACAGCTGTGTTTCAGTGAGGAAAAGAAGATGATGTTTAGTAGAAAAGAGGCAGTGTTCTACAGATTCAAGATTTGAACAAAGACTGCGAATAATGCAGAAGTCAATGAAGAAAAAGTTGAGGGAGGTGTCAAGATATTTTGGGTCGCCAACGAGAAAGCAGTCCTACCTCAGGACCCTCTTCCACACTAAATATCCTCGATCTGTCCTTTACTCTTAATATTAAATGGAGACCACATCTCATCTCTTGCTAAAATAGCTTTTATGAAGTTAGGCTTTCTGAGGCGTCTCCGCCAGTTTTTCTCGCCCCTCCAATTGGTAACTTTGTACAAAGGCCTTATCCTTCATTGTATGAAGTGCTCTTCGCATATTTGGGAAGGTTCCACTCACACAGTTTTATTAGATATAGTGAAATCAAAACCTTTTCATCTCATCAACTACGTTCTCTGACTGACTGCTTTATTGTCTTTAACCTTTTTCTCATTGCCAGAATGTTGCAGCTCTTTCTATCTTTTATCGGTATTTTCATACTAACTGATCTTGTTAACTGCGTGTCTTCCCTCCTGTGGCCTCGCTGCACAAGGATTTCTTCTTCCTCTCATCCCTATTCTATCTAACTCTCTAACGCAAGATTTACCAGTACTTAAATCATTCATACCTTTCACTGGTAAACTATGGAACTCCCTGCCTGCTTTTGTATTTCCATCTTTCTACGACTTGACTTTTTTTTTGAGTGAGGCTCTAGGACATTTGTCCCTATCTTTTGGCTAATTCCTTTAAAATCTTTAGGGAACCTGCAGATTCAGTGGGCCTTTTCTTTTTTTCAAGGTTTAGTTTCCCTTGGCAGGTCTCCCTCTTGCGTAAAAAAAAAAAAAATCCTTATTTTCGTTTCAAAGCTGAATTTTGGGCCTACCTGTGCAAAGATTGGTCTAAATCTAAATTTTACAAACTTTCCGCTATCTGGCTTCGACTCAAGAGTTATTATCTAACTAAATTTATATGTGTTTTTTACCTCTCTTTTAACTCTGACTAAAAGAAATTCTTTGACTATTCAATTTTAAAGGTGGATCACATTCGGTGTCTATCCTTTCGTGGATGTCTTTATCCTTAGAGATTTCAATGTTCACCACCAGCTTTAGCTTTCCTCTCCCGTCCCTGACCATCCTAATGTGTTAGCCTTCAATTTTGCTATTCTCCATTAGCTAGAGCACCTTACTCGTATTCCTGACCGTCTTCGAGATACCTCTAGCATTCTTACCCTCTAATCTTTCTTAGGCACCCCACACACGAAGCGATTTTAGAAGCGCGACTTGAGAAGCGCGATTCTAAGTTGACCCCACACACACAGCGATTGGTGTAGTGACAGCATACCCCCTCCCCCGCCATACCATAGTAACATATGTAACTCGAGTCGCTCGGGAATCGCGCTTCACCAAGGGATATCTTGAGTCGCGCTTCCTACCCAGTGAGTCGTGACCACGTCTGAAAGCTCGCTCCAATAGACTTGCATTGACTTTGGAGTCGCGCTTCTCAAGTCGCGCTTCTAAAATCGCTTCGTGTGTGGGGGGGCCTTACCACGTTACCCTCTCTTATCCCTTGGCTTCTTCCAATCACAATGTAATTTCTGTTTCTTGTCTTACTTCTCCAGTGTTCTCAGGATCTCCCATAGCAGAGGCTTCTCTGGCATTGCGTTTCTGGATGTTGGGAGGACCTGAAAAGGTATTATGCGGATTATCCCTGGAATGACTACTATTTCCGTGTCAGAGACCCATTTTTGTGTGCTGACCTCATAACAGATTGAGACTTCCATCACGTGAATCTCATGCATTTTATATTTCAGCCCTGAATCATCCCAATCCTTTCCTTCAACTTGCAAAATACTCCTTAATTAATAGAAACTATCAACATATTTCATACTCCAATTTGAGACTTTTGGTATGTATTCAAAAATTTCTAATAACTTAACTTTTTCATCTTTCTTTCCTTTATTTCATCTTGATGACACCACTGCCATCACATTTTTTTTAATGCTGAACTCTTCTCTCAAACTTTTGCTACATGATTCTACTTCTACCCTGGACGATTCTGGGCTTGTCCCTCCCTCTCGTCCTCCCTCTGATTATTTCATGCCTTCAACTGAATTTTTTTTGCAATGATGTTTTCATGCTTTATCTGGCCTAAACCCTCGGAAAGTTTATGAGCCTGATGGTGTCTTTCCTATTGTTAAAAAAAACAAAAAATACTATGCTTCCGGGGTCGTACCTTGCCTGGCCAAACTCTTTAAATTCTTGTGTATCGACTTTATCTTTTCTCTTCCAAGAAGTTTGCTCAAAAAGTGTGACTTCTAATTCCTAAAACTACCACCCTATATTTTTAACCTCTACCGTATCTAAAGTTTTTGAATCTACCATCAATAGGAAGATTCTTAAACATCTGTTACTTCACAGTCTTCTATCTGATCGCCAATATTGCTTCTGTCGCTCTACTGTTGATCTTCTGGCTTTCCCTGAGTCTTGGTCATCCTCCTTTCAAGATTTTGGTGAAACTTTGCCTGTTGCCTTGGAAATATCAAAAGCTTTTGATAGAGTATGGCACAAAACTTTGATCTCCAAACTATCCTCCTATGGTTTCTATCCTTCTCTCTGTAACTTAACTCAAGTTTCCTCTCCGACTGTTTAATTGCTGCTGTGGTAGATGGCCACTGTTCTTCTCCTAAATCTAGTAACAGTGGTGTTACTCAGGTTTCTGTTCTGACACCCACTCTCTTCCTATTATTCAACATTGATCTTCTAAACCAAAATTCTTGCCCTATCCATTTCTACTCTGATGATACCTCCCTATACTTTTCCACTTCCTTTCAGAGACGATCAACCCTTCAGGAAGTTAACAAAACCCGTAGGGAAGCCACAGAAAGCCCGTCTTCTGATCTCTCTAAGATTTCTGATTGAGGCAGAGAAAACTTACTAGGGTTCAATGCTACAAAAACTTATTTCTTCTATCTATTATTTATACCGGCGTTTCTCAACCTTTTTACCCTTGCGTAACACTTGAAAAATAAATTACATGTCTCAAGGAATCCCTGCGCAAAAACAAAATTATATACCATATATTTCTCATTTTATTTTCATCGTATTTCACTTGACAAATATCATAATATAAATTTTTGAATAACTGGTTTAAGTAAAAATAATATAATATTACAATAACCAATAAATCATTGTGCGTGTTCAGTTATATTACGTATATGAAATTAAATAAAAAGCAATAAAGTGCATTAGCATATCTCACTTGTTCTTGCAGAACGCTTAGGGACCTTTTGCGGAACCCTAGGATTCCGGGAAACTCTGGTTGAGAAATCCTGATCTAGACACAAACTTGCAGACAACAATTCCCTCTTCATCATTGACAGTCAAGTGTCCCCCTCTTCTACAATGAATATTCTCGGTCTGTCCTTTACTTATAATCTAAACTGGAAACTTCACATCTCATTTCTTTCTAAAACAGCTTCAATGAAGTTAGGCGTTCCAAGACATCTCCGCCAGTTTTTTTTCATTCCCACAACTGCTAACTCTGTACAAGGGCCTTATCCGCCCATATATGGAGTTCTCTTCGCATGTATGGGAGGATTCTTTTCACACCTTTTTATAAGAAAGGATGGAATCAAAAGCATTTCGCCTCACGAATTCCTTTACTCTGACTGATTTTATTCATCTTCTTTCTCACCGCCGGAATATTGCATCTCTTGCCATCTTTTATCACTATTTTTCATGCCAACTGCTCTTCTTATCTTACTAACTACATGCTTCCTTTCCTTCCGTGGCCTTGCTGTTTTCTTCTTCCTCTTGCCCTAATGCCAGCACTCTCAGTCATTTATACGTTTCTCTGGTAAACTCTGGAACTCTTTACTTGTTTCTGTATTTCCAACTTCCTATGACTTGACTTCATTTAAGATGGAGCTCTCAAGACATTCATCCTTTTCTTTTGGCTAACTCTCTCGGACCTGCAAGGGGGATGACATCTAAGTGAACTTTTTTTTTTTTTCATTCCATTCTTCATTTTACCTTTAGGCAGCTTTCCCATCTTACATGAAAAATAGAAAACGTATGTATGGCTCCCTGAACTAATAAAGAAAGCATGTTACTCATACCTCCCCACACCCACACATTTCCCTTCTGTTTACTAAATCTCGCCCATTCTTTGCTTGTATCCCATGGTCCTTATTCTGAAATACTTTGTTCTTTTATCACAATAATTATCAAAATCCAGACTTGATTAACTGAATTCTCAAGAGTGCTTCTCCTGCTAGTAATGTAGAAATCTAGTGCATCCGTGACTAGACACCTAAACCCCACCTCAACTGTGATCAATTTATATATATATATATATATATATATATATATATATATATATATATATATATATATATATATATATATATATATATATATATATGCAAATCAACATAGTACCTCAGCAGTTCGAGAAACTGAGTAGACAATATGTTGATCAGGCGGAGGCAAAACATCGGAGGCATCTTTACTTTTGGGGAATCCTGGGGAGGGATTGGAATGAAAAGACGATATACAAATATGAGATTGTGATCAGAAGAGTCCAATAGAGAAGATTTGGTAACAGCATAAGCAGAAGGATTAATAGTTAAGAAAGGATGTTGGTCGTATTTCTAACGCGGTTAAGACTACGAGTAGGATGTTGCGCTAGTTTCTCTAAGACATAGATGATACAAAAGTTAAAGGTCAGTTCGCCAAGATAATCAGAGAAAAGAGATGAAAGCCAAAGCTGGTGTTGAACATTGAATTTTATAAGAATGGAGGTGTCTACAAAAGGAAAGAGAGACAGAACTTTGCTGGTCACACTCTTTCATCTCTGTCTATCAACATCTTTTTTTGCTGCTAGTTTGCTTAGTTTCACTCTGTTTCTGTTCAACCTGTGATCCCACAAACTACCCTCTGTTTCTTTTATTTCCTGTCTATCTTAAGATTTATAACTTATCTTCAACAAGATTCTTAAATACATCTATGGCTTCACAATCTTTCATCTGATTGCCATTATGGATTCCGTTTATGGTCGCTATATTGGTGATCTGTCTTTTTTCACTGAGCCTTTTACAGATTTTAGTGAAATTTTCCATAGTCAAAGATATATCAAACGCTTTTGATAGAGTGTGGCACAAACTGCGGGTGGCAAACTATAGCTATCCTTATACAGCTTCTATCCTTTTCTCTGAAATTCTATCTCAAGTTTATTTTTTTACCGTTCTATTGCTGCTGTGGTAGATGGTCACTTTTATTCTCCTAAATCTATTAACGGTTGTGTTTCTCAATGTTCTGCCCTGTCACCCACTCTCTTCCACTTATACATCAATGGTCTGCTAAACTAAACTTATACCACCATCCACTTCTACGCTGATGAATACTATTCATATCTTTTTATAGACGACCAACCTTTAAAGAAGTAAACAGATCACGCAGGGAAGCTTGAGAAAACCTTACTTTTAGTCACTGCAAAATTTCTCATTGTTGTAGATCAAAGTTAGCTCAATTCCTCCACCTATCAACGAAACGCAACAATCCTAACAACTAGCCTTACTTCTTAATTTACACTCAACTGTTTCCTTCTTCTACACTGAGTATCTTTATTCTGTTCTTTTACTTATAACCTGAATTGGTAATATCAGATGACTTATCAAGCTAAAACAGCTTCTCTGAAATTACTCGTATAGGCGTTTTGAGTCGTCTCCGCCAGTTTTTCTAACTCTTTCAATTCCTTTTCTCTTTACAGGGGCCATATCCACTCAATGTATGGAGTATGCTTCTCATTTATGGGAGATTCTACTTATACTCCTGTCCTCTGACTGACTATCTTCAGCCTCTTTCTCATCCCAGCACTGTTGCATCTCTTGCTGTATCATACTTCTATTTTCATGCCAACTGCTTTTCTGGTCTGGTTAATTGTATGTTATCTCACTATTCTGCGGTTTCACTGAACAAGTCTGTCTTCTTTCTTTCACCCTTATTCTGTCCACCCTTCTAAAGCAACAGTTAATCAGTACTCTCAATCATTCATACCTTTCTCTGGTAAACTCTGGAACTCCTCGCCTGCTTCTGTATTTCCACATTCATATGATTTGAACTAAATCAAGAGGGAGGTTTCCATACCATTCATAGATTTGGCTGATTATTTTACCCTTTTCAGGGACCGCCACTTCATTGAGCCTATTTTTCTTTTTTCTTTTCTTCTATCAATTTTATGTTGCCCTTTCTCTGACATGAAGAAAAAACAAAACGTAATTCACGATCTAGAATAGTATTTTTTTTTTTTTAACTATATCATTACCCAAAGCGTGATTTTGACGGGTAGCCAATACATAAAAGTAATGGATGCATCATTGCATACTTTCTTCCTCTTTACTTTATGGGTCACGAATGATTGAAATGTTCCAAATGAGGTTGCTCACCAAAAAGTTAAAGAACTAGTGATCTAATGTTTATAGTTTCTACATGATGTGATACACATGAAAGCTATGACTCTTAATTGTTAGATTTATTTGTTTGCAAGAAATGCTATGAATGGAAATAAGTTTGGGAATTTTTTTTTTATAAAAGAAATGTTCCAGCTGTAAATATAGAGTTTCGGGATATGAAATTAAGTTATACTGTTCTCTTCCAAGAGTACTTGACTGAAATATTTCCCTGTTAACTTGGTAGCTTGGATGGAAGATTGTTTGACCTGTTACTTTCAGATGATCCTATCTATATAGGTTTGTCATTTCCTGATGTGGAAGCAAAATCTAAATGTCATCTTTTATCACTTGTGACGTTGTGACGATGCTAATACAAAGAGATACCAGTTCTTTTGTGTGTGACATTAATTTGTAAAATATGGTAAATATGAAAAATATTAAAATTAATGTGTTGATCACTACATCATT
>NW_025541708.1:92500-95000 GCF_017591435.1 Portunus trituberculatus
GAGGCCACAACCCCTTGAGTTACATCCCGTACCTATTTACTGCTGTGTGTGTGTGTGTGTGTGTGTGTGTGTGTGTGTGTGTGTGTGTGTGTGTGTGTGTGTGTGAAAAGAGCGTAAAGAGGTTACGAAATGAAACTCGTAAGTTAAAGGAGAAAAAAAAAGTGTCTATAAAAATTGCGGCATGTCAGAGAGAGAGAGAGAGAGAGAGACGCCACCAACGTGGCCCGGTTGACCCCTCCCACCCAACGCGGGGCGGTCAAGCCTTTCCCAGTACGACAGAGTGAGTGGCTGGGGGTATCGACGAGCGGGCGTGGCTGGTGCGGGAGGCGTGGGTGGGGGCGGGCCAGGGTGGTGACGGCGTTACGAGGACCAACAGGAGGTCATAAGAACGGAGTGGCACGCGGCTCACAGAACAAGGTCGACCAGGAAAGTGCGCGCTCTTTCGACAGAGAAACATAAACCGTGGAGGTGAATACTTCCTGGTAGGAAGACTGGTGGTGAGCTGCTGGGTGCTCCCGACCAACTGGGATCCACCCGAACCCATAATTTTTCCCTTCATCCCAGTCCATTCAGTACGTTTCTTTCATTGCCCTTGATACTTATAATCCTAAGTCTTGTCTCCAATTTTTTTTTATTCATACCGAATAAAAATAAAGTTATGAAATGCCCCTTATTCTCCGTCTGCTTTATTTCACTCTACTCATTCCGTTAGCTTTTCTTGTCTAGCTAAGGTGCTCTCTTCTCTGACAAAGCTAGTCTCAAACACCAAGCCTCTCGTTTCATGCTCTCTCTTCGTCACTACTTAACTAGACTTCCTTAATCTGTTTCTTCTTACACTCCGTCTCACACTCTCATTGCATTCATGAGTTTGCATTAACTCTTGCCCTTTGTCGTTTCTATTATTCATCTGGCGTCTCACGCTGTCCAACACCAATTCGTGTCTGATCACCGTTGTTACTTAAGTCATTCAAGTAAAGTATCTTCATTATTACGGCCAACATTCTAGTAAAGCTAAATGATAACATTACCACGAACTAAGCTTATCACCAAACTGATCCGAGTCACTCCCTTGATTATGTTCGTCATAATATTATTTGAGAAGCGTTATATATTACGCAGCGGAGAAGTGTTTATTTTTTCATTTAGTTTTCCTTTCCTTGACATAAACTTCCTATTAGTGCAGCCGCACGTGCTACTACACTGTTCAGAGGCAGAGATGTAGCCATTACTTGGTCATTCACATCTAAAACTGTGTGAGGATAAAACAGTTAAGGGCACCTGAATGTACAGAGTTACGCACTCATACAAGTATGACAACTTCGCCATGCACAAATCACCCCACCTTATCCCCACCCAACGCCTTAAAGTACTAAACATGTTATGTAATATTCGATCTACTATCGAACACACTACAACGATCAACAATGTACATGTAACACTTCACCACTGGTGCAATTCAACAAGTGTCACTTAAAAATAAGGAGGCGAGGAATTTTCCACTAGGTGGTTATCCTGACTGGCCTTGAGAAGAGCGCCGTGCCCACGTCGCCAAATATAATACAGCCGCACTACATCACTAGTTGCGCAAGTAGCTCATTCTCCTCGTTGCAAGCGATTTTCAGTCTCTGGTGCATTCATCAGCCAGAAAGAGGTATTCCTTTCTCTCGTTCTCGTAGAGTAAAGAAATAAAGGCAAGCTAAACAGCGTAGTATGAGGGTGAGCCCCTCGTTCCGAAGCGGATGAAAAGAGACGTGTGGCAGTGACGACAGCGGCGCTGCGGCAGCAGGGCCTTCACCAGAACAGCCACCACCATGCAGCTAACCCGCTGGCAGATAGATGCCCGTTAACTCAACCTACCTCCCAAATATTTCTAAGTATCGAGAGGCTATGTGGCTATGTAAATCAACCATAACATCTACAACAACTAACCACATAACAAGTCTATACAATTCCTTAATATAAGGACAGGAAGCACAAAAAACAATATAGCACATCACAACGGCATTCGCCACCACTCTTGACTAAAGTAATCAGTTAACATCTTCATTGTCCTGCATCAACAAGCTATTCAATTGCAATGATAATGTTTTTAACAAATACAAATATTTTCAGAATTCATCAACAACTCCAAGAAACTCTTCAAGAAGGGGACAAAAATTAGCATACAGTGTAAGCTGGAGACATGTGGCAGTCTCAGTCTTATTATTTTATTTATTATCTCTCTTTCACTCCCTTCGCTAGAGTCTCGCGGCAAAGTAGTCCGTCCGCAGCCGTACCTACTGTCTCCAGCCCCAACAGGAACTCATAGCTGTGGACTCTAAACAATATACGCGCAAACCAGCCTTCCTTCTGCTACTCTTCAATGACTGTAACTTATCACTCATTTAGGATAAGACACCGAGACTTTGGAAGTGCCCTATAGTGTCCACGACGACTATAAATGCTTGAATTATTAAGCACGGGATCAGAAATCAGAAATGAAGAGAACGGTGGTGGATAA
>NW_025541708.1:100000-127500 GCF_017591435.1 Portunus trituberculatus
CACACACACACACACACACACGGTAATATTAAATCCACCTCCACATCTCACTACCTTGTCAGCTTCCTGGAATTCGTCCACAGCCACCTGGACAAACGCAACACTTCTCTAGCTATTGCTTTTGTGGACTTCAGAAAGGCCTTTGGTCTTGTTGATCACACTGTTGTGATAAATAAAGCCATCACTCTGGGTCTCTCTCCCTACCTGATAGCGTGGCTGTCAGACTTCCTCACGGGAAGGCGTCATGCCGTTCGTTATCAGGGCTCTGTCTCCTCTTTCCAACAGCTCACATGCGGGGTCCCTCAGGGGACCAAGATGGGTCCTCTGTGCTTCCTCATCCTCATCAACGATGCTCTCGTCCACACCCCCCACCGCTGGAAGTATGTGGACGACTGCACCGTGGGCTTACCCGTCAACAACACCAACCCAGACTTCTCAGCACTTCAGTCCACTCTTAACCAACTACAGACGTGGACGGAGGACAACAAAATGACCATCAACCACACCAAGACCGTGGTGATGCACATATGTACCTCCACAGCAGCAGTCCCCCCTCCCCAGCTATCTGTGGGCCCTCACTCTCTCCGTACGCCATTCAGTCTGCACACGGTATTTCCCCCCGTCCGAGATTCATCCAGGGGAAAATTTGACCCAGGATAGATCTCCCCTTGGGGGAACTTCGACCCAGGATAATATTCCTCCCTCTTGATCAATATTCCCCCCACCCCTATACACAAATCACTTAAGCCTAACAACAGAGTGATTCGATCATGAGATATGGGATTTAAACATGAAAAAAAATCAACAGCAGGCGATAGGGAAGGCTGCTTCGTGCTGATTGAATTGTGGTACGGAAAATCACAGTCTTTGTCCTCATTTGAACATTTTATTTTATTTTTTATTATTATTTTTTTTTTTTTTGAGAGAGAATGACCCAAGGTCTTACCAGAGGACAGATTTTTCGTTACAACACTGACATTAGAGCTCGTTTCTTTTCTGTTCATGTTCTGTGTATGTTTTGGTTGGAGGATGCAGCTGTGTCTACTGAGAGGGGGAAGACCCTCATCACGGTAAGAAATCAAGGTAAGCTGAGTGCCAGATTACGCCGAACGTAAAGGTAGCAGCAGCTACATTACCTAGTACTATTAATTGCAACATAACGCCCGAGGCAAACTGGCAAAATCATTTGAGCCTAACAATACAGTGATTGGATCATTACGAGACAAGGACTAAAGTATTAAAAAAAAAAAAAAAAAAAAACATGGGTAGAGATCAAACATTTCGAAAGATAACTGCTAGATACTTTGTCAAAGGTATTGAAGAACTTCTCATGACATCCCTGACCTGAGTTAGGAGCGACGCGTGACCGCGACTGGCGGCCGCTTTCTTAAACATCTAAAAATTCGTTTTGTAGGTCAGCACACCACTGTGGTGTGGTAGCACCCGAAACCTAAGTTTTGATTTCTTAAACGCTGGCGCACCGACCCGTGTGTTGTTAGGTAGACAACGATACTCGTACTCTAGCATCCCATAGAAATGCGGACGATTCGCAAGTGTTGGTACCCCTCCTCGTAGAAGATTGGCAGGCCTGTGTATCAGCTGATGTAAACAAAGCGCCATTTTCAACCAGTTCATGCTGGAGTGTACACGCTTCTCGCAGCTCAACACCAATGGCTACCAGGGACCTAAAAGGCACACCACTCTCTTACGCCCAGAAGTTGTATCTCGTGAGACAAATTAGAGATCACCCTGTGGTACACACGAAACCTTCAAACTACACTAGTATACTGGAGAGAAAAGCCGCGTGGGAGACAATAACTAAGAACTTCAATGTATGTTTCTCCATGGCGGAGCCCAAGAATACTCATCAGCTGAAGAAGACTTGGGAGTACTTAAAGAATAAGTAAGTATAAAAATGAGGAAAAGCATGCACCATTTGGTAAATTAAGGTTGAAAACATGAGAAGCTTTGATGTAATTGTTATGATTTAGGAATTAGTTTACTACTGTATTTCTACTACTATTGGTAAAGGTGGCTAGTATTACCCCCCTCCTCCCATGAAAACTAGGTAGATTTGCAACGAAATCTGTTAGGATAAATCAGTCAAAAACATGTAAATCTACCAGAAAAAATATTGAGAGGTGACCAAATATAACTTAACAAACTTACCTAACCTCAATCTAACCAAATCATGGCCTAACCTAAAGAAACCCAAACCAGACCAAAGCAAACAGTATTATTTTACAAAACAGGAAAACTGTGTGAGAAGAAAACTAGTTAGATATTAGGAAGTGCACATTTTGTTAGACATTTTTCTCAGATGCATTTTCTTCCTCAAACTATTAATAGGTTAGGTTAGGATAACTTTGTGTCATATCACTAAATTCACTAATTCATTACATCATTGTTCAATATGTTCAACCCTAAGAAACTTAGCTTAACATAACACAAACTTAAATGATATAACCTAACATAATGTAAGACTATTCATGTAGCTTTGAATGTAGTAGTGTCTGCAAAACAAAACTAAGTAAATAAATACATAAATAAATAAAGTAAAAAATAATTAATTAATGGGTGTGTTTTTACAGAGTGAAGAAGGATCACAGCAGGTACATCCGGGAAACCCATCAGACTGGTGGTGGGCCACCACCAGCCCCACCAAAACCAGCTGATGAGGTAACGCTGATTGTACAGCTGATCCTTAATAATAGGCTGCCAGTACCTGACGACATCTTTGATAGTGAATTTGTAGAAGCATGCGTACTGGCCCGACTCAATTCCACAGCACTGGAATGTGGTGAGTTGAAAAACCTATTTTTTATGAACTTTTTAACATGTTTAAAATAAAAACTAAAAAAAAAACAGGAGTGCATGCATGGCTTTCAAGTCATTATGGTCCCACACCCTTGTCACACCAGCCCCACAACCGACACTCCTGCCCCAATACCACGACGATGAACAATTACACATTTTTGTTAACCTTACCTAACCTAACCAGATGTGTAGTTTCAATGTTTTTCAAGTAAATATAATTGCTAGCAAGAACGTGCAATTGTTCATCACAGAGGTACATTGAGCCGCAGAACTGGCTTCCCATGCATGTGGAATATGTAAAACAAACTTTTTACTTAATATATCATAATATAATATAAATATATAATTTTGTGTTTACAGCTGACACACCTGAAGCTGCAGGACAGCAGCCAGCACAAGATCTGGTCTTGGACAACCCTGGCAGTCCACTTATCATCAGGAGTGAGGACTGTGGTATGTCAGTTATTCATATTTTAAGTAATAGCAATTAACAATACTTTCTTCTCTCCTTCCTTTACCCGTTTTGTGCAATAAAGCACCTGGAGCAAGTGACTCATCCATTGGGCCTCATTTATGTACGGGGTGTCCTTCCCTACCTTTATTCTAGTATCCCCCCTCCGCTGTCCATAGTGCCATATGACCTATATTGTCCTTGTCACATTGCCCTACGTCATAAGCATTACAATACATAATATTACATTACTTGCACTTGGTGACTTGAAAACGATGATGTAATTTCTATTATGTGATGGAGTGAAATGACCAACAGGGAGGAAATATATCCTATGTGTGTAATTCCCCCCATGGAAAAACAGCTTAAGCCAATTTTCCCGGGGGGTGGGAGGATTTAACTTTTCCCGTAGGGGAACTACAGTCAGGGGGAAAATTTTCCTGTTACACCGGGCAAGAGCCATGTCTTTACAAGCACCAACATTGCAGAAACGCGGCGAGACTGACGGTGATGTTTGAAATATACCACTAAGGAATAACTCATCTGCAAGTACTCCGACAGCCACCTCGGCAGACTCGCCATGCATGGTAGGTTTTCAGGTCACCGCGGAACTCATGCAGCCACGATGCAGGGTGGTGCACCATCAGCGGTAGTTCGCCCAACAAACATGTCGCCTTATGGGATGCGTTGCTCACTTAACAGACACTTGACGGTGTAAGATGGCAACAGCTCAAGCAGGGAGTGAACTCATAATTGGGTTAGGTTTAAGATGAACAACACTTTTAAGCTAATTCCATAATGGTTGTCCTCCTCTGCGTGTGTGTGCAATAAGTTAAAGCTAAACACACACACACACACACACACACACACTGACATGTGGAATCTCCCAGAACACCAAAATTAATCCATTGTGTTTCCTCTTATATGACGCTTTCACTAACACGCCCCATCGCTGGAAGTACGCGTGGACGACTTTTTTGTTTTTTTTTTGTTTTTGTTTTTTGTTTTACGGTAAGGCCTATAGCGCCTGTAGGCACACTTGAAGAGTGTATGGGAAGCGCTGTTCAGCTTCCGCCCATTAGTGGCGCAGGCAATTTTATTTATAGTGGTACCCATATTAGGGCCCATATCACCGCCCAAGCTCATCTTGAGTGTAACCACCTAGAACCTAGGTATCATGGTGACACGTAGGTAACTTTAAACCACTCGACAAATGGCAGTGTTTTAAGACTGTACGTGGTGGGATTCGAACCTACGCGTGGACGTCTGCCCGATCCCACGCTCACCACCTTATCCACTATGCCACCGCACCGTGAGCGTGCCATTACACAACAAATATACCCAGACTACTCTGCACCACAAGCAACTCTGCAAATAACTACAGGCATATGGATTGAAGAAAATAGAATGATAATGAACTACAGCAAAACTACAGTGATGTATGCACCTTCACAGCGGCAGTGCCTCCTCCACAGCTTTTTGCGTGCCCCCCACACCTCCAGGTGATTCGATCGGCCAAGCGGTGAATGACCAGCTGATCTGGAATCAGCATAGCATCACCACAGTAAGGTCAATTGCTTACTGGATGTACTTGCTGCACAGAGTCAAGTCCCTGCTGACGCCGGCAGATGAATTGAAGGAGCGTTACCTCACCTTCATTCTACCTAAACTCATGATTGTATGCCTCCACATCATGGTCTTATCTCTCAGTTCCACTCAATAACAACAGCAGCTGCAGAATGTGCAAAAAGAGGGTGTCCCTGACCACCCTGCATCTGCCCAAGCTGTCTACCAACCAGACACAGAGAACCTTAGGAAAAACTTGGGAGGGGCTTGCTGTGTCAACTACGCCTATGACATTGCTTTCCCCTGACGCTTCGCCCGGTATGTTTCACATAACACTCAGCAAGTTACGAGTAATGTCCCTAAAGACATCACGTACGGACTGATACCGCCTTATAGTGCGATTGCCACCATGGTGCGAGCAATTAAACATTATAGTTTTCTAGTCGTAGCCTTCACCCTACTCCTTTGTAGATTTTCAGTATGTATGTACTGCAATTTAATAAACTGCTTGCTATAATAATTGTTATTATTATCAGACATACATACACACAAAAAAAATAATGTGTAAGACAGGACGGTACGTGCGAGACAAGATACAACTACTTTTCAAGAACTGCGGTTAAGGAAGTTTGATGACGCTGGGACACAGGGCAGCGAGCTGGCAGATGCTGTATTTAAATTTCATCTTGATTATATTCCGAAACACTTCTGTGCTGAACCTCCGCTACATGCATTCAGAAGGTTCTATTCTAAGTAACGCTGGTTCTCAAGTGTGTTTCCAGTGAGTTTGACAAGATTTTTACATTATTAACGTGAAGAATATTTTTGAGAACGGCCCTGCCCATCCATGACCTTGAGAAATAGACGTGGTGTGGAAGGAAATCATTTCAGAATATGAGCATTTAGTTAATAAAGCACAATTATTGCAAGTTTTTTTTTTTTTTACGCAATTATAAGAATATAAGAAACATTAGAAAAGAGGGAAGTTGCAAGAGGCCGCCTGGCCTACACGAGGCAGTCAGTCCCTGTGTGTTTAAAGCTACCTAATTCCATCTTTCATCCACATCCATTAACTTGTCTAATCTTCTTTTAAAGTTCCCTTTTGACTCAGCCCTGACCACTTGACCACTGAGACCATTCCACTCATCAACCACTCTTTTTGAAAACCAGTTTCTTCCCATTGCTCTCCTAAACCTATTTTTTCAAGTTTAAATCCATTATTTCTGGTTCTGTCCCTGCTACTGATCCTAAGAACTACATTCATGTCCCCTTTGTTAAAACCCTTATACCACTTAAATCTTCTATCAGGTCTCCTCTTAACCTACGTCTCTCTAAGAAATGCAGGTTGAGTTTCTTCAGCCTCGCTGCATAGGGAATGTCCCTCACTCTCTGTATCTTTTTAGTCATCCTTCTTAGCACTGACTCCAATAGAGCCACATTCTTCCTATAATGTGGGGACCAGAATTGTACGGCATAGTAAAGATATGGCCTGACCAGCGCCAAGTATAATTTTAGTATTTCTTCGGGACTTCTGTTTATAACACTTCTAAAAATTAATCCTAGTGTATACTCTATTCGCCTTATTCCTGGCCTCAATAGATCGGAGTATCTTTTTTTCTCGGAATCTCTGCTTTCTTCTTTCTATATTCATAAATGCATTTTGTTGTTGTTCTTCTTCCTCCTCTTCCTCTTCGTTATGTTTACCATTGCTATGTTCATTTTTCTCATCCTCCTTCTCATCCACATTCTTTTCATTATGATCATCACATTCATTATCTCATATCGTATTGTCATATGATATTATTCTCTCTGAGGACACAGACAGAAGGAGGAGGGACGAACCGAAGCAAATGAAATGATTGTGATAATATTTGTAAATAAACGGAATATTAACATATATTTTTCATAGTTGTAACGACATTAAGCAGATTATATTTTGCTTTGGATAACACCGATAGTATGATATCTACGGGACTGTGATTTGAATGGAGTTTTGGACATAGGAAAGTGCGTGATTATGTAACGATGCGGTTGTAATCAAATTCTGATGAGGAAATGAAGGAAAGGTCAGTTCATTGTCCTCAACATTAGGGCTTGTTTTCTTGCTTTCGATTTTCTTTCTCCAAATATGAAATAGGTCACTTGATATATATATATATATATATATATATATATATATATATATATATATATATATATATATATATATATATATATATATATATATATATATATATATATATATATATATATATATATATATATATAGAGAGAGAGAGAGAGAGAGAGAGAGAGAGAGAGAGAGAGAGAGAGAGAGAGAGAGAGAGAGAGAGAGAGAGACAGAGACAGAGAGAGAGAGAGAGAGAGAGAGAGAGAGAGAGAGAGAGAGAGCCCTAAAGCTAAATGTTCATCTGCGATTAACTTTTTTTTCAACTCACTTCTGTTCTGTTTAACATTTCTCTTCACGCTGTGTTCAACTATAACGTTCCTACTGAACCAGAAAAGTGACACACTGCTGCCAGATCACACGAATTTTTTTTTAAAGAAAGAACATTAAACACAATGGAAGTGATTAGAAGAATGCAACTCTACTATTGTTAATGACGGTACTTCATTTTCTTTACTATTCAAATTTTATTTCCAACACACTCTCTCTCTCTCTCTCTCTCTCTCTCTCTCTCTCTCTCTCTAAGGAAGACTTAAGTTAATTGCGTCATTGTTTTATCTTAATCCTTCATACACCAATGCTGTCACTCTTTCCCTTGTTGACTGTAACTTGTAATAACAGTGTGTATGTGCAGCACTCGTGTATTTGTATTGCATTATTCATGTATGAAGATGAAGAACTTGACACCACAGTATCTCTGTTCTACTGAGTGAGGATGACAAATAGAGATAAGAAGATAAATAAATTTTATTGAACACAACTTGGAGTCATAATACACTATAAAACCATAATATGAACCTAACTTCACATATTGACATAAATGAAATATATTTAATTTTCAAACCCGTATGCCTCAACAAAACTTTATTCTCTGTGTAGGATGGAAAGTGAGGAAACTCAGCAGTATGGGGGATAATTCAGCACTAGAAGTAGGCCCATTTCTTATTCCCTATACACTATACATACACTTAGTCTCAGTATCAGACACAGCTATGCCGTTACTCTCAGTATCATCTCTCAGCCTCATTGCCAGAACTCGACGCATCCAAGACAGGTTTAGTTAACACTTCGTCAGTTTAATTATCAGTCAAGGTTAAAAGTGTGTACTCGTGAATGTGTGAGAAACACTAAGCGTGAGACTGGATATCATACTGTCAGCGACGGTTTGGAGAGAAAAGTAAGACAGAAGAAATTAAAGTTAACCAAAACGTGACTATGAATGAATGAATGAATGAATGAACAAAATATTAAAAGTAAATAAAACAAAATATACCCAACTATACTTCATTAACTGTCATTCCTGTCTTTTCCTAGGAATGAGTTATTCACACTCAGCAAATAATTCATAATAGGAAGGAAGAATCTACTCTCCTCAATAGTATGTGTATAACACGCCAGTCATTCTGTCAGGATAATGATGTGCCACCCTCGAGCCACTTTGAAGACGATCCATTCAAATACTAAGTGGTGTCGCTTTTATTCTAACCAGGCAAATTTAGGATCACATTCTGAAACACTCCTGCCTTACATCTTTTCTACATTCAAAAGGTTTTAGTTTAAGGTACACGGGTTTTTAAGGTTATATGGCAAATTATAATGAAACACTCTTTAGAATTCGGAAAATTATCTTTATGGCCTAAAATAGTCGTGGTGAGAAAGCAAAACGTCTAAGAATACAAACCTTGTTAATCCTATCGAGGCTGAATGGCCAAAATATGTAATTTTATACATGTATTTCATTCTTCAAGGTAAGTGATTAGTCTGCCCAATATCACATTCACACATTAAAAATAGCAAAAGGATCCATAGCAAAAATAATACACATTACATGCACGTGATTTTGAAGATGTGTTGTCTTGTCCCTGGCACCACCACCACCACCACTACCTGGAACAGTCACGCGCCCAGAAACAACAACACTGAAGCAACAGACGAGTCCAGTCACTGCTACGTCACGGCGACCATTCCACAATCAATCCTTGTGCATACGTCACTCCTGGAATCCTATGACGTCACTACGGCCCGGCCAGCGAGAGCCAAGACACTGTTCCTGAAATGTAAGACGTCACGGTTTCCAGAATCACTCAGCTGCCTGGAACTTCCTAGAATCGCTCGTCACCTGCGGGTGGACCAATGAACGAGGTGGAGACAATCTAAGGAGACACTCACGTGCTTCCTGGCCAATCCTGTAGCGCGAAAATTCTATGAATTGATTTTCTGGAACTGAGAACTGGAATCACGCTTGCCTACTTTCATTCCAGGATTGTCAAAAACATCCAACAGTGCATCATAAACAGAAGGGTGCAGACTTCCCTCACATCATAGAAAACGGGGACATCTGAGGGGAGAAAGGTTGCCCAAGAGAGAATAGTAAAGAGAAACGCGTCAATGTTATCTTACTCAGCACATCGTATCGGTGCTGCTCACCTAAGGCCCTGTAAGACCTGCAACCCTGCACACCACACGTCTTTCTTACTTCACATGTTCATTACAAAAAAATATAAGTTTAAATCCAACGCTGCGTGTCACGGCGGGTCGCAAGGAGCGGCGACCATCAGATATTGATTGCCTCCCATCCAGTCTTCTACCAATCCCGCGCCGCGACGCCTGCCCTGACGGAGCCGCGTATCGACCTCCTATACTGGCGTGAGTGCCACCTATCGCTAGTTACCGACACAACACTAGGTACAGGCACTATACACAACCATATTTTACATACTATTGATAATGAAATACTGTTGAAGAGTCCCACTAGCGCCTGGTGAATAAGATATTGTTTTAATAACACAGAACGACAAATTATGGAAGGTCACAATGCATATTCTCATCCCTGTGCCACTTGTTCTGAGGCAACACCACCGCGCAGGGGTGTAAAACGTGGGTGGTGAGGGAGGGGAAGCAGGAAGGTACGGTGAGAGACAATGTTTATGAATGCAATGCCTTAATTGTTCTGGGCGTGTTGATGATGGTGGCATATAGTGTCAGGACTTATGGCGAGCGCAGTAAGATGCAGGTGAAGAGGTGCGGGAGGGTTGATATAAAAGAAGGTCCAGGGAGAGGGAAGCTGACTGGAGGCCTGGAATTAGAAGGTGCATTGAACTTATGATGACCTGTCAGCCCACTTCCTGAACTTATGAACCAGTCACTAAATCAGTTTCGAAACCGGTGTTAGGGACGTCGCTCCCTTAGGCAAGGCCGAGATATATCGCCCACAGGCAGAAAAGAGAGACAGGCCGGGATTAGAGGGAAGACAACAACTTCCTGTAATGTCTATATTGCCGTGAGATCCACGGAAGTATTGGTGATGGCTGTATCACTGTGCTGATAATGACGACGGTAATAATGACAAGATAGATTATGGTAATTTTAAATGCAATGATGATAATGACAATGATTTTTTTTTTTTTTCATGTGAGAGGTGAAACTACATGGCCAATGACAGCAAAAAAGACCACTGAGATGTCAGTCCCAGAACAATGCCGGGGGGATTACCCAAAAGAATGGGATAAATGTCTTGAAACCTCCTTAAATGAGTTAGTCATAACAATAATAATAATAATGATAATAATAATAATAATAATAATAATAATAATAATAATAATAATAATAATAATAATGATAACAATAATAATAATAATAATAATGTGGAAACATAATTTCAAATTGTGGAAGATGATGATGGAAAACACAAGCTGAGAGGCGAGTACTTTATTCCTTACTAGTTTTGCCCAGGGCTTCCTCAGGAGAATAAGGCTCGCAGGCCAAGCTGTGTGAATTTATGGGCTGCCAGAGACAAGTTAAGGAGAGCTTATTGGTTCCCCATTTATGTCGCCTTGGGTTGTGCCATCCGCTTTCTAATTGGTTGGATGTCTTTCTCCCTTGGGCACTTCGTGATTGGAGGGCGCCGTTTCTCTTTGCAGCGACCTGTGCTACCACCTCCACCCATACCAGGTCACTTACTCTTTTGTTTATGCTGTTTTTGTCTATTGTAGAAAACATGGACTCCCAAGCTTTTCTGTAAAGCTTACTTATACTTATGCCGTATTTCACTACTCTGGCTTTCTCTCACTTTGGCGGGTGCACGGTTTCTTCATCTATGTGGTTTAATAATGCAAAACTCGTTCAATAGTATCCAACATCGGCTTTTGTGTTCACACAATCGTGTTGTCATGTCTATTATGTTTGATTCATCATGGTATGTCTTATTACAACCACACGTAATGGCCACATTCTCCCGAGAAACCCCTTTGGACGAAGTAGTCAGGGATAAAGCATACTCACCTCCCAGCCAGTGTTTTCCCTTATCACCTTTCACAGTGATTATGATAACAAATATAATTAAAATGATAGTAATGATAATAATAATAATAATAATAATAATAATAATAATAATAATAATAATAATAATAATAATAATAATAATAATAATAATAATAATAATGATAATCATGATAATAATAATGATAATAATAATAATGTTAATAACAATAATGATAATAATAATGATAATAACAATAATAATAATAATAATAATAATAATAATAATAATAATAATAATAATAATAATAATAATAATAACAATGATACTAAAACAACAACAACAACAACAACAACAACAACAACAACAACAACAACAATAATAATAGCAACAACAATAATAGTAATAATGATGATACTACTACTACTACTAACAATAATATTGATTTCTATTATCATTATTATTATTATTATTATTATTATTATTATTATTATTATTATTATTATTATTATTATTATTATTATTATTATTATTATTATTATTATTATTATTATTATTATTATTATTATTATTATTATTATTATTACTATTATTATTATTATTATTATTATTATTATTATTATTATTATTATTATTATTATTATTATTATTATTATAAAATTAATGTTCTTAATATCAATAATAATTAATGATAATGATAATATAACAATTATTATTATTGCTATTATTATTTTTATTGTTATTGTTATTATTATTATTATTATTATTATCATTGTTATTATTATTATCATTATTATTATTATTATTATTATTATTATTATTATTATTATTATTATTATTATTATTATTATTATTATTATTATTATTATTATTATTATTATTATTATCTTTATAATATCAATCATAATAAAAATTATGTAGAAAAGTACCAGTTGATGATGATGATGTCAACAACGACGATTACTGTTATTATATAATTATTTATGTTTAAAGATAGAGAGTGTGCCAGTTAGCCAACTAGACGCCTTATCCCATCTTAAGGATGAGGCTGAGGTAAAGGACTGTTGGCCAGTGTGGGCGGGGCGGGGCGGGACCGGGCGGCGAGAGGCAGGTTGTCGAGTGTTTGCCAAAGAGGTGAATGGCAGTGGGCGGGGCCTTGATACAAGTGCCTCATAAGACTCGTTGTTGCCTCCTTCACCGCTAACACGATTCCTGACCCACCTCATCCCAGTCCGTCCCACCTGCTGCACTAGTGGCGGAAGTGGCGGTAGGGCAGGGCACAGCGTCTCCGTGGGATGAAGTGGGGCGGCAGGGTGAGAAGGGAGGTTGGTGCTCATGTGACGGAGTTAGGGAGCGTTAGAGGACGGGTTACACAAGGTAAGGGGGGGAAGGACTGAGATAAGATTGTGCATAACTGAGCAAAACAAGGGCTGGATATTGAAAAAGTGAAGATGAGGGTGAAAGTTAAGTCAAAAGTGAGCGAGTAGGTTACACACACACACACACACACACACACACACACACACACACACACACACACACACACACATGTACGTTTCTGATTATCATATACTATATTAATTTTTATTTTTTTTTCTTATAGTTACAACTCTCTCTCTCTCTCTCTCTCTCTCTCTCTCTCTCTCACACACACACACACACACACACACACTCAGTGGACGGCCCGGTAGCTCAGTGATTAGAGCGCTGGCTTCGCAAGCCAGATGACCGGGGTTCGATTCCCCGGCCGGGTGGAGATATTTGGGTGTGTCTCCTTTCACGTGTAGCCCCTGTTCACCTAGCAGTGAGTAGGTACGGGATGTAAATCGAGGAGTTGTGACCTTGTTGTCCCGGTGTGTGGTGTGTGCCTGGTCTCAGACCTATCCCAAGATCGGAAATAATGAGCTCTGAGCTCGTTCCGTAGGGTAACGTCTGGCTGTCTCGTCAGAGACTGCAGCAGATCAAACAGTGAATTACACACACACACACACATGAGAACATAGGAAATGAGGGAAGCTGCTAGAGGGCGCCAGCCTTACAAATGTGTGAACAAACCAATAAATCCACCGATCATTCTCATTCATAAATTGATCTAATCTTCCTTTAAATCTTCTTATTAACTTGCACTAACAATATGGTTATTGAGTCCTTTCTGTCCATCAACCACTCTGTTAGAGAACCAGTTACTTTCCATTTCTTTCACAAACCTAAATTTTTCAACCCTTTTTTTTGTATGTCCTGGCATATAGTGCCTGTAGGTAACTTAAAGAGTATTGGAAGAGCTGTTAAGCTTCCACTCATTAGTGTCGCAGGCAATTTTCGAACAAAGCTTGAACGCATTATTCGTTTTTGGCTATTGATTCTACAAGATCTTTGCTCGTATCCCCTTTGTTATAACCCCCATATACCAATTGAATGCTTTTAGCAGATCCTCTTAAAGTACGTCTCTCTAAAGAGTGCAAATTTAGTATCTTCAGTTTCGTAGGGAATATCCCTCATTCTCGGTATCCTTTTAAACATTCTCCTTTACGCTGATTTTAATACATCTATAACCTTCCTATAATGTGGGCACATGAACTGTACAGCATAATCTAAATGCGATCTAACCAGCATCAAGTATAACTTTAGTATTACTTCAAGATATCTGCTTTTAACACTCCTAAAATTTATTCCTATTACCCTGCTGTTTGCTTTATTTCTAGCCTCTATGCATTGTTTTCTTAAATAAAAGATCGGAGCTAACCGTAACTCCTTAATATTTTTTTCATATTCTGAGCATATCAGGGCTTCGTTGTTTGTTGTTTGTGTGGATTTCCCCTACCTCCACTATGTACTTTGCATCTGTTAATGTTAAACTGCTTTTGCCATCTGTCTGTCCGTTCATTCACCCTATTTAAGACAAGACATGCAAGACAATGGCTTCCAAATCTAATGTAATTAATCTACCCTTTTTTGTGCAAGACTGGCGAAGGGCAACAAAAACGAAAAAAAAGAGCCCACTAGATTGTCAGTTCCCTTAAAGTTATTAAGAGTTACCCAAAAGTCAGGAAAAAAAAAATGTCTTGAAACCTCCCTCTTAAAAGAAGTTAAGTCGTAGGAAGATGGAAATACAGAAGCAGGCAGCGATTTCCAGAGTTTACCTGAGGAAGGTACGAATGATTAACTGGTTAACTCTTGTATTAGAAATTTGGACGGAATAGGGTGAGAGGAAGAAGAAAGGCTTGTGCAACGAAGCCGCAGGAGGAGGAGAGGCATGGAGTTAGCAAGATCAATAGTGCAGTTAGCATGAAAATATCGATAAAAGATAGCAAAAGATGCAATATTCCGGCGGTGAGAAAGACACAGAAGACAGTCAGTCAGAGGATCAGAGGAACGGAGTTGACGAAACGAAAAGCTTTTGATTCCACCCTATCTAACAAAACTGTGAGTGGAACATCCCTAAACATGCGAAGAATATTCCATACAAGGTCGGATAAGGCCGGACTTCCTGAAGGGTTGGTCGTCTCTGAAAAGATGTGGAAAAGTGTAGGGTGGTATCATCAGACTGGATAGGGCAAGAAATTTGGTTAAGAACATCATTAGTGAATAATAGAAAGAGAATGGGTGACAGGATAGAACCCTGAGGAACACCACTTTAATTTTAGGAGAAAAACAATGACCGTCTACCACGGCTGCAATAGAACGGTTAGAAAGGAAACTTGAGATAAAGTTGCACAGAGAAGGATAGAAACCGTAGGGGCAGTTTTGAAATCAAAGCTTTGTGCCAGACTCTATCAAAATTTTTTGATATGTCTAACGTAACAGCAAAAGTTTCACCAAAATCTCTAAGAGGGATATGATCAAGACTCAGTGAGGAAAGACAGATCACTAATAGAGCGGCCTTGACGGAAGCCACACTGGTGATCAGAGAGAAGATTGTGAAATGACAGATGTTTGAGAATCTTCCTATTGAGGAGAGATTAAAAAAACTTAAGAAAAGCAAGAAATTAAAGTTATAAGGCGGTAGTTTGAGAGACTAGAAGGGTCACGTTTTCTAGAAATAGGCTGAATGTAAGCAAACTTCCAGCATGATAGAAAGATAGAAATCGATAGACATAGTTGAAAGAGTTTGGCCAGCAAGGTACAAGCACGAAAGCACAGTTTTTGAGAACAAAAAGAGACACCCCATCAGGTCCATAAGCCTTCCGAGGGTCTAGGCCAGCGAGGGTATGGAAAACATCGTTACGTAGGCATGAAATAGTCAGAGGGAGGAAGAGAGGGAGGGACAAGCCCAGAATCATCCAAGGTGGAGTTATTAACAAAGGTTTGAGAGAAGAGGTCAGCTATAGAGACAGAAAAGATGGCAGTGGTGCCATCAGGATGAAATAAAGGAGGGAATGATGAAGAAGTAAACTTATTGGAGATTCTTTTGGCCAGATGCCAGAAGTCTCGAAGGGAGTTCGAGTTCGAGAGATTCAGACATTTTCTGTTTATGAAGGAGTGTTTGGCAAGTTGAAGAACAGACTTGGTATGATTCCAGGCAGAAATATAAATAGCATGAAATTCAAGTGATGGAAGGTTTTAGTACCTTTTGGTGGCAACCTCTCTGTCATACTGTATAGCACGAGAAAAGGCTGTGTTAAACCAAAATTTAGAAGGTTTAGGTTGAGAAAAAGAATGAGGAATGTACTCCTCCATGGCAGGTACTATCACTTCATTAATGCATTCAGCACACAGAGATGGGTCTCTGACACAGAAACAGTAATCACTTCAGGGAAAAATCAGCATAATACCTCCTCAGGTCCTCATAACTGGCAGAGACAAAACGCCAGAGGCACTTCCGCCTTGGGGGATCCTAAGGAGGGATTGGAGAGATAGGACAAGATACAGCTATGAGGTTGTGATCCGAGGAGCCCAACGGAGAAGATAAGGCAACAGCATATATATATATATATATATATATATATATATATATATATATATATATATATATATATATATATATATATATATATATATATATATATATATATATATATATATATATATATATATATATATATATATATATATATATATATATATATATATATATATATATATATATATATATATATATATATATATATATATATATATATATATATATATATATATATATATATATATATATATATATATATATATATATATATATATATATATATATATATATATATATATATATATATATATATATATATATATATATATATATATATATATATATATATATATATATATATATATATATATATATATATATATATATATATATATATATATATATATATATATATATATATATATATATATATATATATATATATATATATATATATATATATATATATATATATATATATATATATATATATATATATATATATATATATATATATATATATATATATATATATATATATATATATATATATATATATATATATATATATATAGACACACACACACACACACACACACACACACACACATATATATATATATATATATATATATATATATATATATATATATATATATATATATATATATATATATATATATATATATATATATATATATTCTCTCACCCGTCCTATGTGGTGCTTTGATTTATCTGTAATCCACTCACGGTCATTCTTGTATAATCTTATTGTTCTACATGGGATGTTAGCTACCTGGCGTGTTTGTTATCTATCAATAAGATATCTATGCACTTTTACAGCCTTTCAATCTCTCCGAACACACACCGTACAACACAGCAGAACAACAACCACCAAAAACAATAATACCTTTTCCCCCTTTTGAGGGTCCATCACTCTAACATAGTTATTAGGACATTTTATTTTGTTTTTAAACTTTATTCATTTGGTTAACTTTTTTCAATCTCTCATATATTATTTAGCCATATGCTTTTTTGTTTACATATGTATATTTATGTGTTTTAGTGTTTATGTATCTATTTTATCTTTTTAAATTTTCATTTGTTTTGTATATTTGAAAAAAAAAAAGCTATGGTATATACACATTCATACCTTCCCACACGCTTCATTCACAATGGGTTTTTAATCCTATTCCAAAACTATTGTTCTTTTTCAGGGCTGGGGTAATGGAGGGAAGACTCACAAGCTCACAGGGTGGCTACGTATCATTACTACGTATTGTGTATATACATAGATAGGGAACATATTCATATCAAATCTTGCATCACTTAAATCATACATAATTTCATACTTTTATTTACATATAATTTTGGTGAAACATGTGCATAGTGCATAACACATGACATAATATTTACACATAAATCACAACTCTCTTAGATTAGATTGGTCTCAGTCAAGTAAATCATCAGTCTATCGACCACACCCGGATGTTCGTCACCCATTTGGGTAGTCTGAGTTAACGGGAAGCCGCTACTCCGGCAATACGCTGTCAAGGGCCGCCTCTCCCCATCAATAACGCGCAAAGCGAAGTAGGATGTGCTTAACACAGAGGTTGATATTGTAACTGCATCGAACACTGGTGAGAAAGTGTTGGCGAAGTAGGGTTGGTGGGGAGGGTGCAGCCCATCCTGAGGCGTGCGAGGACCACTTCCTCCTGCCTTGTGGGGCGATTAGAGGAGGCCCACTCGGCCAGGATGGGTTTGATGGTGTGGAGGTGGATGTTGTCCTAGTGACTTTGTCATAAACGTTTTGCTGATGATTTGATTACTGAGAGGCATGACTGCAGATCCCGACGGATGTTACACGCTACCTCGAGCTCTGCAGCAGACCGATCTAGCATGTCAGCCAGTTCATTCCCGCAAATCAGTACGAAGGATTTATGGCATGAATACAACTTATCAATGATGTTGCCCTGGATTCATTAATCACTAACTTCTCATGCATTACCAAACACACAATCAATCCATACTTTCTTCATTCTCACATATCCTCCCCCAGAACACCACACACTCCTTAATATCTCTTTCTTCTACACATATCCACATACGTCCTGCTCTCCTCTCTTCCACTTCCTAAGCGGTTGTGAACAAATATTGATTGGGTAAAGGCCGGATATCCGCGGACCAACCACCTCTTTTGTCGTGCTGTCAACCCACTTCCTGCTGTGAAGGAAAGCTGTCGATGGAGCGGGCTCGTGGGAAGAAGGCACAATCAAAACAGGGAAATCATGGAACGTTGCTGAGGAGGGGAAGCAGGGGGAAATAAGAGGCAGTTTCCACTCATTGGAGAGGAATGGAGAGGGAGGAAAGTAAAAAGAAAGGCGAGTATCGCAGGGGAGAGACCACAGAAAACGGAGTTAAATCTGTTGAAAGAAAACTACAATGATGGTAGGTTTTTGTAGGTAGTCCTTAAGTAAATGTTTCGCTGATCTTTGCTGCTCCTTTGTAATGGTGTCCTGAGGCGTGAGTATAAATACATGCTAGTGTGGAGTATATGTAACCTTTATTTGCTAGTATATCATATCAATTAATTTAGAGAGAGAGAGAGAGAGAGAGAGAGAGAGAGAGAGAGAGAGAGTGGCACGTGCTATGTCTGACAAGTGTGTTTAACAGCGGAGTAATGTCATGTCGAGGAAGTTCCATTAAGATATGTTACAAAAGTATGACCTTGTGTATTCAGAAGCCACAAAAAAAAAAAAAGTATGAAAAGAGCATATTTGACATTCTACTTTCAACTTTTGAAGGCGAAAAATTTTTACAATAATTAAATTAACACAGACATAGACAAGTCTTTTCCACGAACCAGCACACTTCCTATACTTCAAGTTATCATGAAAAAAAAAAAAAATAAATAATAATTAATGAAATAATAAAAGATTTAAACCTTAGTAACCGATTTAGGTGATGGAATGGTCCCATGGTGTAATGGTTAGCACTTTGGACTCTGAATCCAACAATCCGAGTTCGAGTCTCGGTGGGACCTTAAAGGAATTTTACGAGGAAAAGTCGCCTTCGCAGGGTACATATCCCTGACAGGACAGGAGCATAGGGACGGCACCCTGGCATGAATGGACGTAGGTACGTACACGGCGTAACTTACAGGGATACATTGTGAAACTACATCCAATAACCTGCACAGGATTAGTGAATAAGAATCACATATCCTACAGTTTCTCCATAACAAAAAAAAAAAAAGAAAAGAAAAGAAATAAATAAAAAAGATAGTTATCCCTGGAACTCCCCCATATAAATTCACTATGAAAATTTTTAAGGGTAAGATGATTGTGGAAATTCCCAAGACTGGTTCTGTTAAAAATGTAGATTATTTTTCATCTCTCACTAGAATCATTTCCTCTGCTAAAAAGAAAAAAAAAAAAAAATAGAAATCTTGTTAATTTGGCACTAGAATCATAAAGACACCCATAAGGATCAGCGTTAGTTGAAATACAACCTTTTGGAAGTAGAGGAGGTAAGAGGTGTTTCAGAATATAGACCTAACATTAAAAAAGGCTCTAGTTGACGTGACACGGGATTCAAGGTGTTTTTATTGTTCTAGTGATAGATTAACAAGATTTCTGTAATATCAATAGGATATTAAACACCCTTCAAAATTCGACTCGGTTGTTTTTCTCAATGGTCACGGGAAGAGAGGAAAGCATTTCTGAGTACGAATCAATGGCTTTCTTTCTTAGAGATAATTTTCAAAGGGTACAGACATAAGAAAAAGTCGCATTCTAATTAATGTCTTCCTCATGAAATGGAGTTTAGCACGTACATATATAAGGTTTTGAGTATATGTTTAAAAAGTAGAAAAGTAGATAATATCATAAATTATATCAGACTATGTATGACAAAGAGTGAAAAAGGACTCGAGATAATGGATATATATGCTAGATTGCTTTAGTTTTATGAAAGAGATTGGTAGGAATTAGCTTACAGAATGGTGGATGAATAGAATAGATTTAGAGTTCATACGATCAGAGCGCCATGCATGACGCTAGGTAGTTTCATGAATACTTTGGATGATTATATGGTTAGGGAAGACAAATGGTGATAAAAAGATTGACAAGCGAAAACGAGACGTTCATGATTAATACAGCAGCTGCCCACTTTATGCTATTTCAGTCTCCTTCTTTATCTTATATGTTCAATCATGAAATGGATGAAAGGAATGCAAAGGGAAGAGATGGAGAAATGTAATTAATTTGGAGAACGTGAGGCACGACACGTTCTGAGTAAGTGACACTATTCATGATCAGTTTTACATTTTATGTGATAAAAGTTAATATTGGTAAGATTGAGCCGCTTCATTATATTATGAACGGAAATGAGGAGATTGGTTGTTGTGATAACATACCAAGTGGTTATCAAAATGGTGTGTGTGTGTGTGTGTGTGTGTGTGTGTGTGTGTGTGTGTGTGTGTGTGTGTGTGCGTAATTATGGAACTAAGAATATAATAATGATGATAATAGTATTAATAACACTAATAATAATGATAATAGTAATGATAATAATTATAACATTAAAAATAATAATAATAATAATAATAATAATAATAATAATAATAATAATAATAATAATGATAATAATGGTAGTAAAAATAATAACATTAAACAGTTTGTTAATGTTACACTATATATATATATATATATATATATATATATATATATATATATATATATATATATATATATATATATATATATATACACTCAAAACATACATTGGGCATGAGGGAGGCTTAACATTAGCCTTAAAAAAACTATATTACTTGTTAACGGCTCGCACCATGTTGCGAGCCACGCTGAGGCGGTATCGGTCAGTGTGTGATGCTTTCGTGGGGCATTATTTTATTTTGGTGTCGTTTAGCACCGACTGAGACCGGGCAAGGCGCGTCAAGGAAGAACAGGTAGACGTGGACGTACCATAAGCCCCCTCCAAAATTTTAAACTTCTTCAGGGATTCTCTGGTTATTAGCCTGCACACTTTCAAAGTGTTTAGGATGGCATCATAGTTAAAGGCAGGGCCAAGGACGACCTTGCACGCTCTTTTCTGTACACTCTTCATCTGTTGCTGTTGAATGTAGGTGAGAAAGGAGGACCACGCCCAGGAGGCATGCATGAGTTTTTTTGTGCCGCTGATTGGGTGAAGTCCTTCAGGCAACATCTTTCTCATAATACTGAATGTACGAGGAAGGAAAGTCCCGCCGTCAGTCTAGTTAGATTTCCTGTAGTAGACTTTTGGCCTTAGAGGTCAACATCTCCTTTATTCTACAGAAAAAGAGATAAGAAATGAGATACTGCTGAGAGATTACAGCTGGGCAGGGGTGACTCAAGAACTTAAACGCTGGGAGAAAATACACACGCCTTGTACACACATACACATAAACCTATGTCTTCATATCCTCACAAAATCTATGATGAATTAGCATTTTTGTTATTTCATGAAAAAAAAAAAAATGCATTATTGTCTGGAAATGGAAAAATGCTTTGCATCTTTACCATTAATTTTTATACTGGAACTTGAGAGTTCATCTCAGCCAAGGATTTAAGAATTCATAAGAGAGAAGCACAAATCTAAGATGAAATTTAAGAATTTTTGTTAATACTGCTCCAGAGTGATGATCTTGTTAATGACAACAGATAAAGAGGTTTCATTTGTCCAGATGTATGTGAATGAATAAAAAAAAAAAAGCTAATTAGGTAGTGAGAGGTGGATGTGGTTTTAATGATGCCAAACTATTTAATCATCCTAGAATCATCCTAGGTAGAGTTATTTGCAAAGGTTTGATAGAAAAGTTCAGCTTTAGAGATAGAAGTGAAGTTACTGGACACGTTTTTGGCCAGATGCCAGAAGTCTCGAGAGGAGTTTGAGTTTGAAAGATTTTGACATTTTCAATTTATGAAGGAATGTTTGGCGAGTAGAAGAACAGATTTGGCATGATTCCGGACAGAAATATAAAGTGCACGGGATTCAAGTGATGGAAGGATCAAGTACCTTTTGTGAGCACCCTCTCTATATATCATGCATGTAAAACACGAGAACATGCTGAGTTAAACCAAGGTTTAGAAAGTTTAGGCTAAGAAAAAGAATGAGGAATGTACTCTTCCATGCCATATACACAGAGAGAGATCTCTGACACAGAAACAGTAATTATTCCAGGGAAAATCAGCATAATTCCTCCTCAGCTCCCCCCAACTGGCAGAGGCAAAACGCCAGAGACACCTCCGCTTTGGAGGATCCTGAGGAGAGATTAGAGAAATAGGAGAAAATGCAGATATGAGGTTGTGATCGAGGAGCCCAACGTAGAATATTTGGTAACAGCATAAGCAGAAGGATTATGGGGAAGGAAAAGTCAAGAATATTGGCCGTATCTCCAAGACGGTCAGGAATACGAGTAGGGTGTTGCACCAATTGCTCTAGGTCATGTAGAGTAGCAAATTTGAAGGATAACTCAACAGGATTGTCAGTGAAGGGAGTGGAAAGCCAAAGTTGGTGATGAACATTGATATCTCTGGGAAAGGATAGAGAGACAGAATGTGCTCCACTTTGGAAGTTAAATAGTCAAAGAATTTACTGTACTCAAAGGTGTTAGGGGAGAGATAGACAGCACAGACAAATTTAGTTAAAGAGTGACTATTGAGTCGAAGCCAGATGGTGGTAAACTCGGAAGTTTCAAGAGCGTGGGAACGAGAGCAAGTTAACTAATTCGTTGCGCACATTAGACACAATATCCAACTTTGGAATGAAATGGAGCTGATTTACATTTGATGATATACCAGTCTTCCTTTCTCTCCCAGGCCCTCTCACTGATTCTGATTTGGGGAACATGTCTTTTAAACCCTTCATTATAAATATTCATAAATATATCCCACTTCCTTTGTACTTTATTTCCTGTATATAGTTGATTCCACTCAGCTTCTACAAAGTATTCCCTTAAGTTTGCGAAGTCTGCCTTCCCATAATTATATCTTCCATTTTTGTGAAGTTCGTTCTTATTTACTGCTAAGCTGCTGTCTAGGCTGAATTCAATTAACAGATGGTTACTTTTCCCTAGAGAGCACTGATACTTTATTTCTTCAATGACTTCAATCTCTTTCCTAAACAACAGGTCGAGCCTCAACGCCTCCTCATTTCCTGCAACTCTTGTAGTTTCCCTAATTCACTGTGTCATAGTGTTGATCATTATTAAGTTAAGTAGTGTATATCACCAACACTCTTCTCCTTGAGTGGTCCAGTTTTCCCATTTTAGGTTAAAATACCCTAAACTAGGGTAATTGGACCCTTCTTAGGGTAGTGTTTAGGGTAATGCATAAACTAGGGTAATTTTAGGGTAATCTGCTGTCCTATAGATAGGTGTGCTTGGAATGGTGCCAATCTGGTGGCAGGCTGGTTCTCTTTCATGTTCGATTCATGTACACAATCATCCCGTGACTTGTATCATCCCTTCACCCCCCAACCCCATCTCCTTTCTCCCCAGTCTCCACTCACCCGTCTACTACGCGTACACGTTTTGGACCTTCGGACGGTTAGATCACAGTTCACACACAGAGTCAGTCACTTGCGAGGACGAGTCCACACAGAGCAGCCGCAGTAGTGGCTGTAGTGTGTAACTGTGTGTGTGTTGGGGGGGGGGCAATATTTAAACTTATGTATGATAAGAGTGCATTAATCAACAATTAAAGGGCAACTTCGACAATCTAGGGTAAAACACTCGAATCTAGGGTAAAATTGACAAAAATTAGCGTAAGATTTCATCAACTCATGGAAGCACTGGTTACATTCCTGCTTTTTTTTTTAAACAATTACCCGTATCTCTCAACATTTCTTTATACTCTTCTTGATTCCATGCATTAGTTTTTTGGTAGGACATGCTATTGCAATATCTCCTTTTCCCTTTTCCTTTCCTTTTATCTTAATTTTGATTACTTCTGCAATACCTTCTCTCATCTTTACATTTTCCACTGCTATATTCTTCTTGGTCAGTAATATCACTCCTCCTCCTTTCTTAAAATTCCTATTCGCATTATAATTTCCATCACCAGTATTTATATTTTCTGCCTGCTCATAGTTTAGTCCTTATAGGCCCATCATATGATGTCTGGCTGCTTTATCTTAATGTAATTATTAACTTCATGTAACGTTGATATTATACCATTTATGTTTGCATGTACTACTGACCATTTACTGTTTCCACTTACATTACTCACTACTCTTATTCTTTCCTTGTCAGATACCACTTTCTCATCCTCTCGTCCTTGACCTTTCAGTAGAACTTCTCTTCCTCCGATATGTTGTCGTTTTTTTCCTTTGCCTCTCTTATAAGATCATTTATCTTATCACTTTCCTCCTTCATGTCCCATTTTATCCAAATTTTCTTGAATTGTTCTGTCTTGTCCAGCCTCCACTCATGCTGTATCACCTCTAATGCTGTAGATTGTGCTTTGAAATTTCAGTGGTCTTCCTTTTCCCTTTGTATATTTTCCTAGTCTGTGTGTGTGTGTGTGTGTGTGTGTGTGTGTGTGTGTGTGTGTGTGTGTGTGTGTGTGTGTGTGTTTCAGGATACCTGACTGGAAGGATGTGGCAATAATATACAAGGGAGTATAGTATCTATCTGGGCCGGTATTGACAAATATTCTTAACAATAGACGTTTGTCTCAGACGAAACTCTTAGTCTTAAAGTTATGTTTAGAGTTAGTTATAAGATTTGAGACAAGTCTGGAGGTGACTCAACGTTGTGAGTTACAAAGTTTAATTTAACAAAGATGGCCGACCGCCAAGGAGCCCAAGGCCGCCTACTCCTGATTTATCAACCTCGTGGGATAAGGATGTTCTAGATGATCTGAGTGACTCTGAACTGTTTGATATTGTTGACTACACTTGCAGGAGTGTTATTTGTGACAGACTTGTCAGAGGAGAGCTTGGAGAGCTGACAGTGTTATTAAACAATAGGGAATGCAGTTCTTTAGTAATTATTATACCTTGGGTCTTCCTGTGTCCTGTTATTGGCGTGTCTTATTTACTTTCTTAATAATAGAGTTCCATACAGCTTTTATGAGCCGTTGAATGGTGAGGCCATTCAGGCTACATGCATGTTCCTCACAATACTGATTGTAAGAGGGAGGAAAGTTTTGCCATAGGTCCAGCTGGGTTTTATTCCTAGCTGGTTGTATTAACCCTTCCGCCCTCACGAGTCATAATCCCCTTTATACCAAAGAAAGGATAGAAAGTGAGGCACTGCTAAGTGGGAGGAGCTGCTAGCTACATAGGCTCAAGGCCGTAAACTTGTAACAAAATACACACACCTTTTGCTTGATGGAATTTGCTTATACACAAATTTATGCGCTCATATTCTTACAGAATCTATGATAAATTATTATTTTTGATATTTCATTAGAAAAAGCGTACAAGGATTCCACTATTGTCTCGTAATTAAATATTACAAGATTTTACTGTTTTGGTCTTTCAATATTTCATACTAAGGCTTGAGAGTTTGCCTTAGGCCCGGTTCATACCAACGTCTTAACGTCTTCCGTCTCCGTTGTTTTTGTCCGTTTTCCCGTGTTTATGACGTCACAGGAGAAGCGGCGGATGGGATGGCCTCCGCTAGTCCGCTTGTAAACACAGCATCAAGATGTGGGGAGTGGTCACACATTAGAGGATGCACCAGGGCGAATGGGTGCAAATAATTATTGATCAGCTGCAGAGAATGTGAGGCAGACTTTTGTTGAATATTTCAACTCTCCACAGGGAAGTGTATCCTACCAATATGATGTAGTACACCGAGGGGAACTTCAGGGTGGAAGACTGGAATCACGTGGCTGGCTGTCGTTGTTGTTGTCGTCACAGACAGTGCTGCCTCTTCTCCATTCACAGGCGCATAATTTTAAATTGTCCTTTACAAATTCGCACCATATACATGTACAACATATTATATATCAATTACAATATTTCTGATTATCATTAATTATCTTGTGTTTCACACAAATTATCATAGCACTTTCATTCTTAGGAAACAGCGGATGCAACACCGAACAAGGAGAGATGGATTCAAGTTAACTCGTCTGCTAAACGGATTCCGCTGGAACGGAAGCGGAAAGAAGTGACCATTCCCCGGTTCATAGGCAAACGGAAGCGTATGACGTCACACTTGCCGCGGAGAACGGAAGACCGGGCCTTAGCACATCAAGACCAAGACCGAGACCTAAATTTAATTCTTAAGAGATTAACACAAGTATAAGAACTTTAAAAATAAAAAAAATATTAGTATTGCCCCAGGATTCCCTTCACATCGTGCTTATATAATTGTCACACCACTACACTAATTTTGCTGCTGCTGATAGTTACTTACCATTATCGAGGGCTGATAAGAAGATTGTGATAACTTTATCAACAGCAGCGGCAACATCATCAACAAAAGCAGCAGCAATAATAAAAGGAACATTAGCTGTCGTAGTAGTGATAGTAATTGAGGTGTTAGTAGTTGTGGTTGTTGCAGTAATGGTGGTAGAAACCACATGCTCCTCCATATACGCGTCTTCAGAATCCTACCCTCCCTTTCATCTATCTATCATTCCTCCGCAAACAGTGCACAGCTTTGCTACAATCATGGATGGGCTACTACTCCCTCTCTCACCACCACAACCTCTTCCTTGTCCCAAGTACCCAAGAAAATCCCTCAAAACCTCATGAATATGACATCCGTGTCGTGGTGGGAGGTGTTACCAAGTTATCCGCTCTGCATATACGCCAGGCGTCGGAATCCCGTGCGTTAGGCGGGGAAGCGAGCCGTACAACCCCGATTTATGTGGTCCTACTGACGACCCTGTGGTTTAGCCGCAGTGTCGGATAATCCGCGCCACGAGCAAACGTCCTCGGCGCTGACAGATACGCGATGACGCCAATTCTTTCCAGCTTCTCACAGTTTCCCCTATCATCTTTTTGGACAGATTATGACCCCAATTTACGGTTTTGTAGGTATTGCGACGAATATAGCACAGTGGTACACTGGAACACGTGTCCCTGGCGAGCAATAGGTAACACAAATATCCAGCACACAGTCGTACAGGGATCAGAACGCACCGCCTCTCCACAATGCCGTATATGGATCTGAGGGCCGCGCTCTGGTTGGTTCCCACCAAGGCTATAATCTGTGGCGTCACGGGCAGTACGGCGTAGGATTGGTTGCCTGCCACCACAATGGCTGATCATCCTTGAAAACAAGAAACACACGCACGCACTCACATGCACTCCTCGATGCGGGCGTCGGACCACTTGA
>NW_025541708.1:130000-132500 GCF_017591435.1 Portunus trituberculatus
CTCCTTCTTGGGAGGGGATCAGAAGTGTCCCCAAACCGGACTGCTCTCTCGGTAGCGATTCAAAATGTCTTCACACCTCCCTCAACTTTTCTTCATTAAATTCTGCAACATTCGTGGTCTTAGATCTTATTTTCTATCTGTAGAGCACCATCTAGAAGTTTTCAATGTCTCAAAAACTCAATTCCTCCATCTATCAACTCGACACAACAGTCCAGACAACTATCCCCTCTTCTTCAATGACACTCAACTGTCTCCCTCTTCCACACTGAATATCCTCGGTCTTTCCTTTACTCATAATCTTAACTGGAAACTTCATCTCATCTCTTGCTAAAGCAGCTTCTATGAAGTTAGGCGTTCTGAAGCGTCTCCGTCAGTTTTTCTCACCCCTCCAACTGCTTACTCTATATAAGAGCCTTATCCGCCCCTGTATAGAGTACTCTTCGCATGTTTGGGGGTTTCCAGTCACACAGTTTTACTAGATAGGGTGGAATCAAAAGCTTTTCGTCTCATCAACTCCCCTCCTCTGACTAACTGTCTTCAACCTGTTTCTCACTGCCTAAATGTTGCATCTCTATCTATCTTTTATCGCTATTTTCATGCTAACTGTTCTACTAACCTTGCTAACTGCATGCCTCCCCTCTTCCTGCAGCCTCGCTGCACAAGGCTTTCTTCTTCCTCTCATCCCTATTCTGTCCAACTCTCTAACACAAGACTTAACCAGTACTCTCATTCATTCATACCTTTCACTGGTAAACTCTGGAACTCCCTCCCTGCATCTGTATTTCCGACTTCCTACGACTTGTCTTCTTTTAAGAGGGAGGTATCAAGGCATTTGCTCCCTAATTTTGGCTGACGTTTTCCCCTTTGTAGAAAGCCAGCTTCAAGTGGGCCTTTTTTTTTAATCCTTTCATTTTCTTGGCCTTGGCTGGCTGTCTTACCTTCATGAAAAATTAAAAAAACTAAACTTCATCTTCTTTTTCTCACTGAAACACAACTGTCTGAGGCAACTGCCAATAGTCCCTTCTCTGTTCCTTCCTACTTTCTCTGTCCTCATTTTCGTTCTAATTTAGCTGGATGTTGCGTCTATGTGCGCAACGACTTGTTTTGCTCTCCTGCCCATGGTCTTTAATCTTCCGAGTTTTCCACCATCTGGCTTATACTTAATAGTCACTCTCTAACTAAATTTATCTGTGTTGTCCATCTCTCCCCTAACTCCTCTTATTATAGTAAAGTCTTTGACTGTGTAACATCCAAAGTGGAGCACATTCTGTCCCTCTATCCTTTCGCGGAGATCTTAATCCTTGGAGATTTAAATGTTTACCACCAGCTTTGGCTTTCCTCTCCCTTCACTGACCATCCTGGTGAACTGGCCTTCAACTTTGCTATTCTGCATAACCTAGAGCAATTGGTGCACACTTGCAATCCTGACCGTCTTGGGGATGCAATATTCTTGAATTTTTCCTTATCTCTAATTCTTCTGCTTATGCTGTTACCCTATCTTCTCCGTTGGGCTCCTCCGAACACAATCTAATTTCTGTATCTTGTCCTATTTCTTCAATCCCTCCCTAGGATCCCCTAAAACAGAGTTGCCTCGGGCATTCTGCCTCTGCCATTTGGGGGACCCTGAGGAGGTATTATGCTGATATTCCCTGGAATGATTACTGTTTCCGCGTCAGAGACCCAACTCTGTGTTGAACGCATATCAGAGGTGATTGTGTCTGGCATGAACGTTTACATTCCTTATTCTTTTTTCTCACCCTAAACCATCTAAACCTTGGTTTAACACAGCTTTTTCTCGTGCCATACATGATAGAGAGGTTGCCTACAAAAGACACTTGAGCCATCCATCTCCTGAACATCATCCACTTTATATTTCTGCCCGGAATCATACTAAGTCTGTTCTTCAACTTGCCAAACACTCCTTCATAAATAGAATATGTCAGAATCTTTCAAGCTCAAACTTCCCTCGAGATTTTTGGCATCATAACCAAAACATCTCCAATAATTTTACTTCTTCACCTTTCTCTCCTGTAATTCATCCTGATGGCACCACTCTCTCTAAACCTGAACTCTTCTCAAACTTTTGCTAGCAACTCCACCTTGGATGATGTTGGGCTCGTCCCTCTCCTCTCCTTCTCCCTCTGACTATTTCATGCCAATCAATTCATCGTAATGACGTTTCTATGCCCTCGTTTGCCTATACCCTCGGAAGGCTTATGGAGCTGATAGGGTTCCTCCTATTCTTCTCAAAAACTGTGCTTCCATGCTTGAACCTTGTCTGCCTAACTCTTTCAACTATGCTTATCGAATTCTGCCTTTCCTTCTTTCTGGAAGTTTGCCTATATACATTCAGCCGGTTCCTAAAAAGGGTCACCGTTCTAATCTCTCAAACTGCCACTCTATGGCTTTAATCTCTTGTTTGTCTAAAGTTTTATAATCTGTCCTTAATAAGAAGATTCTTAAACATCTGTCACTTCATAATCTTTTATCTGACCGCCAG
>NW_025541708.1:140000-142500 GCF_017591435.1 Portunus trituberculatus
GGAGTTAGGGGAGAGATAGATAGCATAGATAAATTTAGTGATTATTGAATCGAAGCCAAATGGTGGAAAACTAGGAATATTCAAGAACATGGGCATGAGTGCAAGTCAAGTTGTTGCACACACAGACGCAACATCCAGCTTTAGAGCGAAAATGAAGATAGAGGGAACAGGTGCTATCGTCAGTTGCCTCAGACAACTGTGTTTCGGTGAGGAAAAGGACTAGTAGAGGAGAGGTGGTGTTCTACAGATTGAAAATTAGGTCTAAGACCGTGAATGTTACTGAAGTTAAAGGAATAAAAAAGTTAAGGAAGGGGTGAAGACATTTTGGGTTGCTAATGAGAGAGCAGTTCGACCTGGGCCTCCTTAGAAAGGGACTCCGAGGCTAGATTTTGGAGTCATGTATATATATATATATATATATATATATATATATATATATATATATATATATATATATATATATATATATATATATATATATAATTTTTTCATTTTTATTTAAGTGAAGGGTGTGTGTGTAGTAAGTGCATGTAGTTTTGTGTGAAGGAGAGTTGTCTTTAGAGGGCAGGCTATGACTGTCCCCTTGAGTTGAAACACAAAGCGAGATCACAAGCAGCATTAATGGCAAGTTTACAGCACCCCCTGAGCTAGTGCTATTAGACCTCACAGAGTAAATTATCGTTTCTGTAGGTGTCTACTACCTCCTACTACTAGTGTGTTGTGGTCTCAGTCCTACCCGAAGATCGGTCTATGAGCTCTGAGCTCGCTCCGTAATGGGAAAGAATGACTGGGTGACCAGTAAGCGACCGGGGTGAATTACGCACACACACACACACACACACACACACACACACACACACACGGCCTGGTAGCTCAGTGGTTAGAGTGCTGGCTTCACAAGCCAGAGGACCGGGGTTCGATTCCCCGGCTGGGTGGAGATATTTGGGTGTGTCTCCTTTCACGTGTAACCCCTGTTCACCTAGCAGTGAGTAGGTACGGGATGTAAATCGAGGAGTTTTGACCTTGTTGTCCCGGTGTGTGGTGTGTGCCTGGTCTCAGGCCTATCCGAAGATCGGAAATAATGAGCTCTGAGCTCGTTCCGTAGGGTAACGTCTGGTTGTCTCGTCAGAGACTGCAGCAGATCAAATATATATATATATATATATATATATATATATATATATATATATATATATATATATATATATATATATATATATATATATATATATATATATATATACACACACACACACACACACATACAGTGTAGTGTACTAGTGTAGTGGTTAAGCACACACCGCTGACAATGGAGGAATCCAATGTACGAGTCCCGGATGCGGCGAAGGAAATCGGATAGCCTCTAAATTGTTTAGCGCCTATTTATCTAGCAGCGAGTAGGTACGGGATATAACAAGAGGGTTCGTGGTCTTGCTGCCTTGGGGTGTGGTGTTTTAGTGTGTTGTATGGTGTCAGTTCCTACCATGAATCGGTCAATACTCTGAGCTCTATGCGTAGGGGAAAGGCTGGTTGGTTAACGACCGCGGTGGGGACTAGTGAATTTCACACACACACACACACACACACACACACACACACACACCGAGCTCAAATATGGCTCCTCAGTGTGGTCCTCTAGCAATATGCAGCTGGATATTGTACAGAAGAGGGCGTGCAGACCCTGACTTAACTACTGCGACGCCCTAGCTGATGACAATCAGCCTACCAAAGCTGCCTATCAGACACCGAGAAGTACCTGAGAAATTTGAGAGGGGCCTTCTGCGTGACCCATACCTAGAACACATGCTCCTTCCCCATAAGCTTATTGACCAGTCCATGCCACGAGACGCCACATTTGTCAAGATTCTAATAAGATTTTTTTTATTTTGATTTAGGATCAAGTTGGCTTATAATTTAATCCACAATGATAAATAGACACTTCTAGACTTATTTGGCATATTCTTGCTATAAGGCTTCTATTTACAGCCCTTTCAAATTTTACATTGTAACTCAAATATCCATCCATTTTTATGTGTAAACGAAGATCATCAATCGGCAGATCCGAAGAAGACATTTCCTAATAAGCCAATGGGTTCACAAGGATTCTTCCCCATGTGACGTAGACGTAGTTAATAGCACTTTTGTGACGGTGCTGTGACATGAACAAAGCAACAGTGTTTTCCTGTGACGCTGCTGTGATGGGAGCGAATCTCACAAGGCTCTCCAATAGTGCAGCTGCTGAGAGGTGACAGGAGGTAATGCAGCTGCGCGATGACTAATGTGCATAACAGTACCATATGTTTTTTTTAACGAATCTGCTTCTCCCATTGGACTCAGGAAGGTAAGGGAAGGGTTTAGAGGCCGGGAAAGGGCGCTGAGGAGCATGGAGAGGCATTGGGGAGACAATGGGCGCCGCAGAATAAAACTGCCGCCGATGCAAGTGTGGCAACGAGGTGGAACACGATGTAACAGTATTATGCCATTATCCCGGCAGAGTTGT